>NC_092375.1:109802026-110087099 GCF_030028105.1 Mobula birostris | reverse complement strand
CCATTCTCCTCTGACCTCTCTCATTAACAGGATGCACTGTTTCTGAGTTTCTGAGATACACTGTACTCAAACCACTCCATCTGACACCAACGATCACTTAGATCACATCTCTTGCCCATTCTGATGTTTGGTCTGAAGAACAAATGGACCTCCTGACCATGTCTGCATGCTTTTATGCATTGAGTTACTACCAAATGATTGGTTGATTAGGTACTAACAGAAAGGAGCAGGTGTACCTAATAAAGTGGCCACTGAGTCACTGAAGCATTAATACATTAGTTGTAATGTTTGTCCTCATAGTGGGAGAAATAAAGCCTTCCTCCTCAAAACACACGTACACCGTGAAAACCTGGTGGAGCACTAAATGTCTCATCCTGACAACTATTCCAACCTGCTGCCTGTCAAACGGAATAGAACAGCCCAAGTTATCCGTGACTACCAAACTAGTCCCATTTCAAAGTGCAAAGTAAATTTGCTACCAAAATGAGATTCATTTTCTTGCGGCAGGATTGACATATAAGTATTTGAAACACTTGCCCGTGTTTAGCCCACATCCCTCTAAGCAGAAATGTTTATCACACAGAGCGTTGTATGCATGTGGAACACCCTGCCAGGGGCCATGGTAGAGGCAGGTACATTAGGGACATTTAAAAACTCTTAGCTAGGCACATGGGTGATTGAAAAATGAAGGGCTACTTGGGAGGGAGGGTTAGAATGATCTTAGAGTATGGTCAGTACTGTGCTGTGTTGCTCTATGTTCTATAAACCTTTCCTATTCATTTACTTATCCTACTCATAGTTATCCATATACTAACATACAAGATTGTTTAATGTCATTTCCTGTACACAAGTGTAAAGGAGAATGAAATAATTTTTACTCCAGATCTGACGTAGCACAAAAATCACACCGTAAAGTAAAGAACACAGTAATAATTAAAAACACAATAAATATAAATACATAATTTAGCTTATATACATAGATTGATGGCTCTCCGTAAAGTGAAGCTAGGCACAGGAGTGTCTATACATAAGGTGACTGACAGGAAATGATAAAGTAGGGATGGTGGGGAGAGGAGGGGTGTGTGTAGAGGGGTGGGTTAGTGGTTGGAGGTTTCGATCAGCCTTATTGCTAATGGTTTGGTCAGCCTGGTGGTCTTGATGCTACGTAGCCTCCTCCCTGATGGGAGTGGGACAATCAGTCCATGAGCAGGGTGGGTAAGATCCTTCATGATGTTACTGACCCTTTTCCAGCACATTTCTGTATATATGTCCATGATGGTGGGTAGGCTGGTACCAGTGATGCACTGTGCAGTTTTGATTACCCGTTGTAGAGCCTTCCTGTCCACTGCAGGGCAGTTTCCATTCCATGCAGTGATGCAGCATGTTAGGATGCTCTCTACTGTGCATCTGTAGAATGAGTATAGATATGACATACTAATTAGGTAGTGAACTTACTCCCAACTCTGAAGGCTGTAGATCCATTCCTATTCAAGTGAATTGATGACACAAGTCGAGGCTGAGAGCCTATTACCCATGATCACAACCTGGTATTTCATCTCTGCACTATTGGTATTGATATTAGTTTATTACTGTTACATGTACCAAGATACAGTTTAAACCTTGTCCTGCATGCTATTTACACAGATCAAATCATTACACAGTGCATTGAGCTAGAATAACATAAAACAATAATTTATAATAGCTTATATGACTTGCCATAACACGATAAGTCAGATGAGCAGAATTAGGCCATTTGGCTCATTGAGCCTGTCACAAAATAACATGTGATACAAATATGCATCAGAGATAATAAACTTGATTCTGATTCACTGTTGTATGGCAGGGCACTCCTTTGTTAGAGTGCTGTTTTACAGATATAATGTTATAAACTAAACAGGCCCTCTAGCCTAACTGGTCCATGCTGACCACGATTCCAGACTAAGCCAGTCCTATTTGCCTGTGTTGCACCCCTATCCCTCTAAACAATTCCTATCTGTGAACCTGTCCATGTACCTTTGAAAGTCTGTTAATATACCTGCCTCAACCACTTCCTCTCTTCCTCTGGCATCTCATTCCATATACTGGCCACTTTCTGGGTAAAAAGGTTGCTCCTCAGGATCTAGCGGCTCGCTTATTCTCGATATTTATTACTTATTTATCACTATTATTATTTTCTTTTTGTATTTGCACAATTTGTTGTCTATTGCACATTGATTGTTTGTTCATATTGTTGTGTGTGGTTTTCCTTTGGTTTTATTGTGCTGCTCTGTATTTACTGTGAATGCCCACACACAAACAAATCTCAGGGTTGTATATGCTGACATACATATACTTTGATAATAAATTTACTTTGGACTTTGAATTAAACCTCTCCCCATAAACCTATGTACTTTAGTTCTTGAATACTCCTCGGTAGTCTTTCAAGCATAAGGGAATCTTAACTACAGCAAGATTAGAGCTTAAGACCATAAAACGGGAGCAGAATTAGGCCATTCTGCCCCAAAGTCTGCTCTGCTATTTGATCATAATTGACCTATTATCCCTCTCAACCCTATTCTCCTGCCTTCCCTCCATCACCTTTGACACTCTTACTAATCAAGAACCTATCAACCTCTGCTCTAACTATACCCAATGACTTGGCCTCCACACCCATCTGTGGAAATTAATTCCACAAATTCACCATCCTCTGGCTAAAGACATTCGTCCTTATCACTGGTGTAAAGAGACGTCCTTGTATTCTGAGGCTGTGCCCTCTGGTCTTGGACTCCACCACTATAGGAAACATTCTTTCCGTTTCCATTCTCTCTAAGCCTTTCAATATTCAATCTCTCTCAATGTGATCCCTCCACCCCTCGTTCTTCTAAACTCCAACATGTACAGGTCCAGCTCCCCATATCTTAACCCTTTCATCCCTGGGATCATTCTCGTAAACCTCCTCTGGACCTTCTCCAATGCCAGTGCATCCTTTCCTATATAAGGGGCCCTAAACTACTCACAATACACCAAGTGCAGTACGACCAATGTCTTATAAAGCTTCAGCATTACATCCTTGCTTTTATATTCTTGAAATGAGTACTAAAATTGCATTTGGCTTCCTTACCACTGACTCAACTTGCAAGTTAACCTTCAGTGAATCCTGCACAAGGACTCCCAAGTTCCTTTGCTCCTCTGATTCCTGAATTTGCCCTCTGGTTAGAAAATAGTCTGTGCCTTTATTCCTTCTACCAAAGTGCATGACCATCACTCTGACTGGCTTCTCACAGTATCCAAAGGCTGTGTTGATATCCTTCAGTCTGCTGAGTCAATGTTTATCCTTGTTCAGCATACTGGTCATTTTTTCATTGTTATTTATCAGAGCTTGTGGTAAGTGGGTTGGGATCCATGCAGCCACAACAGTCTCCACTTCATTGGCTGACGTGTAAAGGGTGGAGGGTGCTATAAAAATGCAAGTGTCACTTCCATCATTGAATGTGCCAGCTAATTTATTTTTTGAATGTATCTACAGAAGGGTGCCAGAAGAGGGTCAGTAACATCATGAAGGATCCTCCCTACCCTGCTCATGGATTATTTGTCCCACTCCCTCCTGGGGGGAGGCTACATAGCACCCACAGCAGGACCACCGGACTCAAAAGCAGTTATTTTCCTCAAGCAGTGAGGCTGATCAACACCGTCACCACTAACCTACTAACCCATCCCTCCCCATCCCCAACCACCTCGACTTTATCATTACCTGTCAGTCACTTTATGTACAGACACTCCTGTGCCTAGTGTCACTTTGTGGTCATAAATCAATCTATGTATACATGCTATCTTATGTATTTATATTTATTGTGTTTTTCTTTATTATTGTGTTCTTTATGTTAATTGTTTTTTTGTGCTGCATCGGATCCGGAGTAACGAATATTTCATTCTCCTTTACACTTGTGTTCTGGAAATGACATTAAACAATCTTGAATCTTGAAGACCTCAGTAGCTCTGATGAAGTAACAAAGGGTAGAATTCAATATGAAAGGTTCTGTTGGAAATGCAGCAGCCAATATTTCAACAGTTCAGACACAGACTGTGTTACTCTCTAATCATTCAATGCCCCATAAACTTCACAGATTTGACAAGGCAGACCGCCACAAATTACTCAACGTAGTTAGGGATGGTCAATATATACTGGCAATGCAAAGATTCCGTGTATGAAATTAAAGAAAGCAGGCAGCCTTCATTTAACATAGAACATAGATCAATGCAGCATACTACAAGCCCTTCAGCCCACGGTGTTGTGCCTTCCTTTTAATCAAAGACCAATCTAAACCTTCTCTCCCACATTTTTTTCATCCATGTGCCAATCTAAGAGTTTCCAAAATGTCTCTAATGTATCTGCCTCTATGACCAACTGTAGCAACGCATTCCACGCACCTACCACTCTCTGTGTAGAAAACACATTGCTAACATCCCCCCTATACTTTCCTACGATCACCTTAGGAAGGGTCTCAGCCCTAAATATCAACTGTTTATTTCTCTCCATAGATACAGTCTGACCTGCCGAGTTCCTCATCCATTTTCTGTTTGTTGTTCTGAATTTCCAGCATCTGCAGAATCTCTTGTGTTTGAAGTACATGCTCTCCGATTAGCCATTTCTGCCCTGGGAAAAAGTCTCTGGGTATCCATCCTATGTATTCCTCTTATCATCTTATACACCTCTATCCAATCACCTCTCATCCTCCTTCGCTGCAAAGAGACGATCACTAGCCTGCTCAACCTATGCTCATGAAACATACTCATAAGACATACAATATTTACATAAGAGTTCTGTCAATTATTCAAAAGGGATTCACTGGAGGAATTGTTGAATGAAATTTGACACAAGGCCAGCTCAGTGGATTCTGATGTGTGGCTCATGAAGTCAGTTTGGGAGCTTGTTAGCGTGGCCACAAGTATGGCAGGACATTCTTGACATGGGGGTGGTTTGGGAGCTGGTCAGTTCCTTCCCATATTTGCACTGTGTGTGGCTTCTGTATGCCCAGGCTGAGGAACATAGAACATAGAACAGAGAACATAGAAAATAGAGCAGTACAGCGCAGTACAGGCCCCTTTGTCCATGATGTTGTGCTGACCATTTAACATACTCCAAGATCAATCTAATACTTCCCTCTCATAAGCCCTCCATTTTTCTATCATCCATGTGCCCATCTAAGAGTTTGTAATGTATCTGTCTGTTTCACCACACCTGGTAGAGTATTCCATGTACCCACCACTCTCTGTGCAAAGAACCTACCTCCGACAACCCCTGTACTTTCCTATCGTATTAGCCATCTGAACGCTGGGAAAATGTCTCTGGCTGTCCATTTGATCTATGCCTCTTATCATCCCTTGCACCCCTGTCAAGTCACCTCTCAGAAACACACACAAAATGCTGGAGAAATTCAGCTTAAAATTAATATAAATTACTAAACAAATAGAGCAATTAAAGAAATGATGAGGTAGTTGTTCAGACATCTGATGGCAGAGGGGAGGATGCTTATCCTAAGTTATTGAGTGTGTGTCTTCAGGCTCCTGTGCCTGCTCTTTGATGGTAATAACGAAAACAGGGCATGCCCTGGGTGATGGGGGTCCTTAAAGGTGGATGCCATATTTTTGCAGTATCACCTTTTGAAGATGCCCTCAATAACGGGGAGGCCCATGGTGGAGCTGGCTGAGTTTATATCCCTTTGTAGCTTTTCCTGATCCTGTGCGTTGGCACCTCCTTACCAGACGGTGAATCAACCAGTTAGAATGCTCTCCACTGTACACCCGTAGAAATTTGGAAGAGTCTTTGGTGACATACTATATCTCCTCAAACTCCTAATCAAGTATAGCTGCTGGCTTTCCTTCTTTATGAGTGCGTCAGAATAGGGTCTCTGAGATGTTGGCACCCAGAAACCTGAAGCTGCTCACCCTCTCCACCACTGACTCGACAATAAGGACCGGTACGTGTTCCCCTGACTTCCCTTACCTGAAGTCCACAATGAATTCTTTGGTCTTGCTGCCGTTGAGTGTGAGGTTCTTGCTACAATATCACTCAACCAGCTGATCTATCTTACTCATGTGCATCTCTTCAGCACCATCAGAGATCCTCTCAACAACAGTTATGTAATGGGCCAATTTAAAGATGGCTTTTGTGCTGTGCCTAGCCACCACAGTCACAGGTGTAGAGAGAGTAGAGCAGTGGACCAAGCTCGCATCTTTGAGATGTGCCTGTGTTGACTGTCAGTGAGGAGGAGATGTTAACACTGATCCACACTGAGTGTGGCCTCTTAGTGAGGAAGATGCAGAGGTACAGAAGCCCAGGTGTAGAGTTACTCTGCAAGAGAAATTACTTGAGAAAACACTAGAGGAATAAGCAACTTTAAAGGTAAAATGAATCAGTATTAGAAGCTGTGAAAGTTAGAGGTTTATATACAAATAGCAGGCTAGTGGTTTGTATTAAGTTGTTGGGAGACTGGTGATGGCAAGAATATGGAATTAAATATGGATGGTTCAGTGCAGAGTAAATTTAGGTGGTCTGATAAAGTGAATTGATATTGATATTGATTTATTATTGCCACATAAACCAAGAAAGAGCACAAAGATTATCTTGCATACTCGTCATACAGATCAATTCATTACACAGTGCATTGAGGTAAACCAACAACAGAAGGTAGAATAACAGCTACAGAGAAAGTACAGAGCAGGTTAACAATAAAGTGTGTGATCATAATAAGGTAGGTTGTGAGGCCAAGAGCCCATCTCCCACACTGGAGTTCTGTTCTAAAGTCTGATAACAGTGGGATAGATGCTATCGCTGAGCCTGCGGGTACGTGTTTTCAGGGTTTTGCATCTTGACGGGGAGGGGAGAAGAGAAGACAGAATTATGAGCTGGGTATCATCTTTGATTATGCTGGCAATGGAATTGGAATTGGAAACTGACAGGAGAGGCTGGTGAAGCATGGAATCCAGTGAGGGAGGTGGGGAGGGGGGATGAGAACAGTGGAAGGAGGGGGACCAGAGTGAGGAATGTTTGGGTGATTGGTATTGATATTGGAATTGGAAGTGGTTTATTATTGTCACATGTACCATGATACATCGAAAAGCTTGCATTGCATACCGTTCACACAGATCAAATCATTACACGGTGCATTGAGGTAGTTCAGGGTAAACAGTGAAAATGCAGAATGAAGTGTAACAGCTATGGGAAAGTGCAATGCAGGCAGGAAAAACAATGCAAAAACCTAACAAGATAGATTATGAGGTCAAATGACTCAAAAAGGCACCCATCATTAAGGAACCCCACCTCTCAGGACAGGCAGTCTTCTCACTATTACCATCAGAGAGAAGCTGCAGGAGCCTGGAGGCACACACTTGCAATACAACAAATTTCACAAATTATGTAAGTGGTAATAAAGCTGATTCTGATTCTGAATCCGGAACAAATAACCTTAATGTAGAGTGATACAGCATGGGATCAGGCCCTTCTGCACCAATGTCTCTGTTGACCAAGGAGCCCATCCAACCCTGTCCCACCTGCCCACATTTGGCCTGTATCCCTCTAAACCTTTCCTACCTATATACCTGTCCAAGAGTCTTTTCATATCAGGTATTTGCATTTATCTTATTCTCTCTGTAACTCCTCTAAGACTCTACCACTTAACCACTCCCTGGTAATTTGCAGTGGCCAGTAAATTCACAGACCTACACATCTTTAGGATTGTGTTCAGTTCCAGTCACCTTATTATAGGAAGGGTGTGGAAGCTTTAGAGAGAGTGTATAGGAGAATTACCAGGATAGTAACCTACCTTAAAATCAATCTAACTCTTCTCTCCCACATAGGTTTCCATTTTTCTATAATCCATGTCACTAGCTCAGAGTCTCTTAAATGCTCCTAATGTATCTGCCTCTACCACCACCCCTGGCAATGCATTCCACGCACCCACTACTCCCTATGAAAAGAACTTTCCTCTGACATCCCCCTTTACTTTTTCTTAATCACCTTAAAAACATGCCACCTTGTATTAGCAATTTCCACCCTGGGATAAAGCCTCTGGCTACCCACTCAATCTATGCCTCTTCTCACCTTATACACCTCTATCAAGTCACCTCTCATCCTCCTTTGCTCCAAAGAGAAAAGTCCGAACTCTCTCAGCCTATTTTCATCAGACATGCTGTCTAATCCAGACACCATCCTGCTAAATTTCCTCTGCACCCTCTCTAAAGCTTCTGCATCGTTCCCATAATGAGGGATGAGGGTACCAGAACTGAACACTATATTCCAAGTGTGGCCTAAAGCATATTTTATAGAGCTGCAACAATACCTTGTGGTTCTTGAACTCAGTCCCCCAACTAATGAAAGCCAACACACCACACACTTTCTTAACAGCCCTACCAACTTGTGTGGCAACTTTGAGGGATCTGTGGATGTGGACCCCAAGATCCCTCTGTTCCTCCATACTGCAAAAAATCCAGCCATTAAGTCTGTATTCTGCCTTCAAATTCAACCTTTAAAGTATCACTTTATATTTCACCAGTCTGAAACTATTTTGTTTGTTCGAATTGTCTTATTATTGTCTTGAGATTTACCATAGAGCTATAGAACCGTAGAACCATAGAACCATAGAACATTCCAGCACAGAAACAGGCCTTTTGGCCCTTCTTGGCTGTGCTGAACCATTTTTCTGCCTAGTCCCACTGACCTGCACCTGGACCATATCCCTCCATACTCCTCTCATCCATGTACCTGTCCAAGTCTTTCTTAAATGTTAAAAGTGAGCCCGCATTTACCACTTCATCTGGCAGCTCATTCCACACTCCCACCACTCTCTATATGAAGAAGCCCCCCCCCAATGTTCCCTTTAAATTTTTCCCCCTTCACCCTTAACCCATGTCCTCTGGTTTTTCTCTCCCCTAGCCTGTGGCATTTTCATTATCTATTTCTTGGGAGATGAAGGTAATAGCTTAAATAGTGAGTTGCTTTGTTCTGGAATACTTGAAGCAGACAACAGGGGCATTCAGAAGGAAATTGGATAAGCATTTAATGAGGAATAGGTCAAGGAAGTGGTGAATAAGAATTTGGATTGAAGAAATTTATCCAAGCATGTATGGACCAAATGGCCTCATTCAAGTCAAGACAGGTTTATTGTCAGTGGTGTACGGAACAATGAAATACTTGCTTGCAGCAGCATCACAGTATGTAGGTACAGACAATAAATTGTAAATAAAATTAAACCATACAGTGAAAAGACTGCAAAAGGACGACCATAGTGCCAGAAAAGAGACACAATCAGAAACATCCATGGTAATGCAAGATGTGATCCATCGCGTTCCATTGTTGCGGGTTAGGTTTGTGTGGTCGTTACAACTACCTGAGAGTGTTTCCATTAGTATGAGAATGTAGGACCAGAGGGCACAGCCTCTGAATACAAGGACATCCCTTTAGAACAGAGCTGAGGAGGGGTTTCTTTAGCCATATGGTGGGGAATCTGTGGAATTCATGGCCACAGAAAGCTGTGGAGGCCAAACCATTAGGTATATTTAAAGTGGAAGTTAATAGATTCCTGATTAGTAAGGGTATCAAAAGTTATGGGGAGAAGGCAGGAGAATGGGGTTGAGAGGAGAATGTTACAGCACAGAAGTACTTGTGTTCATGTGCATTGGAAATGCTGTACTAGGCCATGATGCCTCTGGTCTGGATACTTTCAACAGTGTATCCTTTAGAGTATTTGGTGACAATTCAGAGTACTCCTGTGCTGTAACATTCGATGATTAGATGGGCCTTGAACTTTCAAAATGAAAAGGGAGATATACAAAGATACACTCTTAGTTCATTGTCGTTGCTGTGTTTAGTGTCAGCAGAAAGGAAAGTTATCTTGTTTGATGCATGTCTTATAAAGTACTTCAAAACACATTTGCATGTGTGGTGCCTTTTTCTATTTAATGGGCAGTGCCATTAGAAGGTAGAAGAATGGAGGTGAGAGGGAGAATAAATCAGCCATGATCAAAATGGCGGAGAAGACTTGATGAGCTGAATGGCCTAATCCTGCTCTTAAATCTTACGGACTTATGGCCAAGGCAAAGAGAGTGTGAGCAATATTTGAACATCTCTCCCCCTGGTCCTCATCCCCACAGCCCCACCACCACCTACCCTAAGGTTTATTGGAACAGACCCTTCCTTTCTTTCAAGATTCAGGTTTAATTATCACATGTACGTCATAACATACAGTGAAATGCGTTCTTTCAAGTCAATTTGGGTTTATTGTCATATGCTAGAGCAGGTTCCATTAATCATTTACTTCAATTCGCAAAAAGCTGGAGGAACTCAGTGAGTCAGGTGGCACCTATGGAGGGAAATGGACAGTCAATGTGTCAGGTCAAGACATCTTCTTTGTCAAGACTAGAGAGAAAGAGGGGAGATAACTGATATAAATAGATGGGGAGAAAGAGTGATGAAAGGCACTGTGGTGTAAAGGTTAGCACAAAGCTTTATATCATCCATGATCAACAACTGGGGTTCAATTGCTCTGTAAAGGTGTTTGCACGTTCTCCCTGTTGCTGCATGAATTTCTTCCAGGTGCTGCAGTTTCCTCCCACATTCAAAAGGGTTATTGTTAGTAAGTTGTTGGCATGCTATGTTGCGCCAGAATATGGCAACATTTGTGGGCTGGTCTAGCACATCCCTAATGCAAACGATGCATCTCACTGTATGTTTCCAAGTACACGTGACAAATAATGCTGATCGTTAGCTTTTTATCTTTATGAAGAGCAGGTTGGTGACTGGCGGATCCAAGTGAAGGGGGATGCAGAGTCATCAGTAGAAGGGGAAGGAGGAGAGTAGGAATGATGTAAGAAACTGGGAGGTGATAGATGGAAATATAAATATCAGAAGAAGATGAAATCAGGTTGATAGGTTCTTCATTAGTAAGGTGTAAAAGATTGCAGGAGGATGGGGTTTTGAGTGATAATAAATGAGCCATGATGGAATGGTGGAGCAGATTCAACGGCCCAAATGCCCTCATGTTGCTCCCGTGTCTTATGGTCTGGAGACATATATCTGTCAGATCAGTTTTGTAGAAGACTGTTTTCCTTACTTGAAGGAAATTTGTGAGGGAACTTAGTTTTTAATGACAAGTAACAATGCTGTATCTCTAAATAGATAAAATTTAACCCTTCCCTCCTACATAGCCCTCCATTTTTCTATCATCTACACTCAGTGGCCACTTTATTAGGTATGCTCGTTAAAGCAAATATCTAATCAACTAAACATGTGGCAGCATCTCAATGCATAAAAGCATGCAGACATGGTCAAGAGGTTCAATTGTTGTTCTGACAAAAGATCAGAATGGGGAAGAGATGAGATCTAAGTGACTTTGACCGTGGAATAATTGTTGGTGCCAGACAGAGAGGTTTGATTATCTCAGAAACTGCTGATCTCCTAGGATTTTCAAGCACAACAGACTCTAGAGTTTACAGAGAATGAGTCAAAACACAAAAAGACATCCAGTAAGTGTAGTTCTGTGGACGAAAAGGCCTTGTTAATGGAAGAGGCCAGAGGAGAATGGACAGATTGGTTCAGGCTGACTGTAACTCAAATAACCACATGTTACAAGAGTGGTGTGCAGAAGAGCATCCCTGAATGCACAACACATCGAACCTTGAAGTGGGTGGGCTACAGCAGCAGAAGCTCACAATCATACATCAGTGGCCACTTTATTAGGTACAGGAGGTATATAACCTCTGTATTATCCTGGATTTCCAGCATCTTCAGAATCTCTTCTGTTCATATAGCAGGGAATTCTGGAAACTGTCAACAGGTTGCTCACCAGCTCTTGCTGCCCTCACCTCTTTATAATGGTCAACTCCCATCTATCATTCAGTTCGAATCACCCAGAATGTCATTCGTCCATTTCCTTCCATAGATGCTGTCCTTCGGTTCCTCCAACATCTTTTTTGATGCAACACTCCCACAAAACTGGAAGTACTCAGCAGGTCATGCAGCATCTATGGGAGGAATAAACAGTCTGAGACCCTTCATCGGGACATCCATTAGGTTTCAGCTGAATTCCTGCAGCATTTTGTGTGTGTTGCTCCAGATTTCCAGCATCTGCAGAATCTCTTGTGTTTATGATTTTTCATTACTAAAGAAATGAAAAGTTAACTGTGTTTCACTCCCTGTTGACACTGTACTTCCTGTTTATTGTTTCTTGCAATAATCCAGCATCTGCAGGAACTTTGCTATTGGATTCTAAAACAAATATATTGCCTTCAAACAAATATATTCCTTCCAGATTCTAGTGGATGAGAGACTGTGAGGACAAATTTGGTGTTGGTATTGGATTATTATTGTCACGTGTACAATGGCACAATGAATGTATACTGTATGCTTTGTCCACTGATCTACTCTCACTACATTCATGACTATGTGGCTAGGGTCAACTCAAAAAGCCATTTATAAATTCACCAAAGACACCACTATTGTTGGCAGAATTTTAGTTGGTGACAAAGAGGCACACAGGAGTGAGATAGATCAGCTGGTTGAGTGATGTCACAACAACGACCTTGCACTCAACGTCAGTAAGACCATGGAATTAATTGTGTACCTCAGGAAGGGGAAGTTGAAAGGGCATACACCAGTCCTTATTGAGGGATCGGCTGTGAAAAGGGTGAGCAGTTTGAAGTTCCTGGTTGTCAACATCCCTGAAGGTCAATCCTGGGCCCAACATTGATGTACTTAGGTAGAAGGAATGCCAGTAGATATACTTCATTTGGAGTTTGAGGAGATTTGGTATTTATTTATCTATTTAGAGATATTCAGTAGGATATTGTGTTCACTTAGGCAAAACAAAGTAAAACAATAAAAATGTGGAATAAATTGTAAAAGCTACAGTGCAGGTAAGCAATAAAGCACAAGGTCACAACGAGGAAGACAAAATTGTAAGTGAGTTACGGGTAGCAGTCTCTGGAGCAAGGATTGATTTCAACAAACTGAGTGATGACAAACAGGTTAGAGGGTAGTCATGAATGATGGAGGGAAGTTCACATTACAATCAATTCAGATTAAGAAGGAGCGTGAAGGCAAGCTATAATGTGGGGAAAAGACAACAGGGTCACCTGAAGGGCAGGAGGACTTCCTCCTGCCTTTTATCCAGGACTGAATCCAAGAATCCATCCTTAAAGGGGGTTGTCGCTAGTCTGTGGGCAGCTTTGGACAGAGTTGGACAACCTACTTTTCAAAGGTTTTAATTAAGATCTCAGACAGAATAAGGAAGATAGAAGTAAAGATAAGAGAGTGCCATGTGGCTATGTAATTCTTGGTGAGAACATATATATAGATTTTCAGACATTTGGCAGAAGCTCCACGCTAGTAACTTGATCATAATTTCAGTGATATTGTGGACCACAAAATTCAGCTTGTCTGGCTCTTAAACATTAGCAGAAACTTCAAGATTCAATTACTGGCCTACACTTACTGCCAGATATTTATTATTGTTTATATATTACAGTATATAGATTATTTTTCTTCTAGGTTCCCATAACTTATTAACTGATGAGGCAATTCTAGGGATCATGTGACACAGGTACAAAGCAATACAAGACACTAATTATTGTTCATTTGTCACGGTGATGTGTGTCGACTGAAGTGGTGTCAGTAGCACGCCTGTCTCTGTATAAAAGGACTGTGGATTCAAGTTTTGCTCCAGACCTACACAGTATAGAATAGATCGACTGGCCCACTACCCATTGGAATGCTTAACCACTCATTTACTCTAACCTTAGACCTATTTCTATTCTTCTTGTATTCCCATCAAAATCCTACCAGTTTAGAATCAGATTCAGGATTATTATCACTGACAGATCTCATTGGCTGCTCACACAACCTTGGAACATCTGGAGGGCAAAGATACATACATCAGGATGCACTTTATCAATTACAGTTCAGCATTTAATACTATCATCCCCTCAAAACTAATCAGTAAACTTCAAGAACTAGTCCTCACTACCTCGTGCAATTGGACCCTGGATTTCCTCACTTGTAGACCCCAATCAGTTCAGATTGACAAAAACATCTTCTCCACGATCTCCACCAGCACAGGAGCACCACAGTTTAGAGGGAATGTCGGAAATACTTTACTGTTGCCAAACAATTGGTACTAGAACATACAATCATCACAGCGTTATTTGATTCTGCGCTTCCCACTCTCTGGATTACAAATATTAAATATTAAAAATAGTAAATATTAGTAAATATTAAAAATCTAAATTATAAATCATAAATAGAAAATAGAAAAATGGAAAGTAAGGTAGTGCAAAAAAACCGAGAGGCAGGTCCGGGTATTTGGAGGGTACGGCCCAGATCCGGGTCAGAATCCATTCAGCAGTCTTATCACAGTTGGAAAGAAGCTGTTCCCAAATCTGGCCGTATGAGTCTTCAAGCTCCTGAGCCTTCTCCCGGAGGGAAGAGGGACGAAAAGTATGTTGGCTGGGTGGGTCATGTCCTTGATTATCCTGGTAGCACTGCTCCGACAGCGTGCGGTGTAAAGTGAGTCCACGGACGGAAGATTGGTTTGTGTGATGTGCTGCGCCGTGTTCACAATCTTATAGACAATAGACAATAGACAATAGGTGCAGGAGTAGGCCATTCGGTCCTTTGAGCCAGCACCGCCATTCACTGTGATCATGGCTGATCATCCACTATCAGTATCCAGTTCCTGCTTTATCCCCATAACCTTTGATTCCGCTATCTTTAAGAGCTCTATCCATCTCTTTTTTGAAAGCATCCAGAGACTTGGCCTCCACAGCCTTCCATATATCCACCACTCTCTTGGTGAAAAAGTTTTTCCTCAACTCCGTTCTAAATGGCCTCTCCCTAATTCTTAAACTGTGGCCTCTGGTTCTGGACTCACCCATCAGCGGGAACATGCTTCCTGCCTGCAGCGTGTCCAATCCCTTAATAATCTTATATGTTTCAATAAGATCCCCTCTCAGCCTTCTAAATCCCAGTGTATACAAGCCCAGTCGCTCCAATCTTTCGACATATGACAGTCCCGCCATCCCGGAAATTAACCTTGTGAACCTATGCTGCACTCCCTCAATAGCAAGAATGTCCTTCTTCAAATTTGGAGACCAAAACTGCACACAGTACTCCAGGTGTGGTCTCGCCAGGGCCCTACAGCTGCAGAAGGACCTCTTTGCTCTTATACTCAATTCCCCTTGTTATGAAGGCCAGCATGCCATTAGCTTTCTTCACTGCCTGCTGTGAATCTTCTGCAGCTTCTTCCGGTCTTGGACAGGACATCTTCCATACCAGGCTGTGATGCACCCTAGAAGAATGCTTTCGACAGTGCACCTATAAAAATTAGTGAGGGTTTTAGCCAAATTTCTTTAGTTTTCTCAGGAAGTAAAGGTGCTGGTGGGCCTTCTTTACACAGATACACAGAAATAGGTTCTTTACCCAGATGCAGGATCCTGGAATGCATTGCCAGGGGTGGCAGTAGAGGCAGATTCATGAGGGGCATTGAATAGACTCTTAAATGGTCACATGGGTGAAAAGAAATAGAGGGTTATAAACTATGTAGGAGGATAGGGTTAGATTGTTCGTGGAGTAGGATTATATAGATTGGCACAGCATTGCGGGCCAAAGGGCCTGTACTGGGCTGTACTATCCTATGTTCTATCAGCGTTGATGAGGATATGGGGAGAATAAGGGAAGAGTCGAGGCATCAAAGGTTACAGGACGAAGGCAAAAGAAAGGGGTTGAGAAGTATAAAAAATCAGCCATAATGGAGCCATGGAGCAAACTCGATTGACCAAATAGCCTAATTCTTCTCCTATGTCCTATGGTCTTAATAAAGTGGGATCAGTGTATTGGTCAACATGAATTCAATGGGGTAAAGGGCCTGTTTCTCTCCGGTATTAGCCTATAAGTCTATGACTATGCAATTCCCGTATGCAGGCCTGAGTGGATTCCGCTTCCTCCTCCTCGACAGGAAGTAAGTTCCAGATCACAACTCCCCTAATGAATAAAAAGGCTTTGCCCTGACATCTCTCCTTCCCAGAAGCAGACCCAAAGGCCAGAGTGCCGCCCTACCAAGCCACAATAGATGCCTGCAAGGCAGTATACCTGAGGAACAAGAGGGTATAGAAAAGGGGAACATTGACCATCCCCACATCAACAAAACAGAATATCATTAAGACCATAGACCATAAGACACAGGAACAGAATTAGGCCATTTGGTCATCAAGTCTGCTCTGCGACGGCTGATATATCCCCATTCTTCTGCCTTTTTCCTGTAATCTTTCATGCTCTTACTAATCGATAACTTATCAGCCTTCCCTTTATATATACCCAATGACTTGACTCCACAGCCCTCTGTGGCAATGACTTCCACAGATTCATCACCTGCCGACTAAAGAAACTCCTCCTCATTTTTGTTCTAAAGGGATGTCCTTCTAATTTGAGACTGTGCTTCCTGGTCCTAGACTTTCCCACTATAGGAAACATGCTTTCCATGTCCACTCTATCTAGTCCTTTCAATATTTGATGGGTTTCAGTGAGACCCCTCCCCCCCATTCCTCTAAACTGCAGCGAGTTCAGGCCCAGAGCCATCTACCACTCCTGGTACGTTAACCTGCACACGTGTGCAGCTTACTGTCGTCTGCACACATACACAGGTGCACAGTGCAATGAAAAACCTGCTTGCAGCAGCACAACAGGCACAGAGCATCAGAGAAGCTATGCTCAGAAACAGAACATTGTACATAATTTTGACAAGAAAGAACACAATTTGAACAAAGTCTATTTTAATGCAAAGTGATATAGAAAATAGAACAGTACAGCACAGTACAGGCCCTGTTGCCCACAATATCGTGCTGACCCTTTAACCTACTCCGAGATCAGTCTAAACCTTCCCTCCTATGTAGCTCTCCATTTCTCTATCATCCATGAGTCTATCTAACAGTCTCTTAAATGCCCCCAATGTATCTGCCTCTCCCACCACCCCTGACAGAGCATTCATTGCATCCACCAGTTTCTGTGTAAAAACCCTGCCTCTAGCATCCTTGTTATACCTTCCGCCCAACTCCTTAAAGTTATACCTCCTCCTATTAGCCATTACTGCCTCGGGAAAATGCCTCTGGCTGTCCACTCAATCAATGCCTCTTATCATCTTGTACACCTTTTGCTAAACCATAGTGACTAAGCTTGTGCCACAGTTGGTTCAAGGACCAAATGATTGAAGTGAAGTAAGTGTCCTTAAACCTGTGGTGTGGGACTTGAGGCTTCAGTACCTCTTGCCTAATGGTGGCTGCGAGAAAGATGGCATGGCCCAGGGGTGCAGGAGCTATGAAGAAGAGCATTCCTGCTGACTTCTACCC
The DNA here is from genome assembly GCF_030028105.1 of Mobula birostris. NCBI lineage: Eukaryota > Metazoa > Chordata > Chondrichthyes > Myliobatiformes > Myliobatidae > Mobula > Mobula birostris. Next base: position 110,069,729 of record NC_092375.1, on the reverse strand, counting down.
AGTGGGAGGAGCACATAATAGTCTGCTGCACTGCCAGAACTTTCAACCTTGCTTCTTCTGAATCCCAATAAGCATTTGCCAAAGATCACAGAACTGAAGTTAGGATTTTCCATGAATTTCAACTAATTTGTGCTTCTGTTTTCTTTAATTTGATTGATTTCAAGACATCAGCCTAAACAAAAACAGGCCCAGAGCATTTCAGCAAAGAAATGTCCTTAAAGCATGATTACTTAGATTCAAAGACAAATTTGTGACCCTCACGGGAAGGATGGTAACCTTGAATGCTAAAAGCTAAACAACTTTAGCCTGCCAATTAGAATGATCAACTTATTCAGAATCAGAATGTTTGCTTGGCTTTACTGAGTTATTAATGCAGAGTCTCTCCTTGTTTACGGTACTTCATTGCCCAACTTTTGGTCCTCTGTCCTTTTGTCAGGCAAACCTTTTGCTGAGATTGTTTCTGTGAGCACCTTTCATATGTAAAGATTCTATTTCATTGAAAATTTAATTTTGGCATAATAGAACATGGAACATAGAGAAATTACAGCACAGTACAGGCCCTTTGGCCCACAATGACATGTTGACCTTTTAACCTACTCTAACATCAATCTAACACTTCCCTCCTCTATAGCACTTCATTTTTCTATCATCTAATCTATCTGCTTCTACTACCCACCGTCTCTGTGTATAAAACCTACATCTGACAGCTCCCTATACTTTACTCCAAAGGAGAGGTTAAAAGCTTGCCAATGTCTCCTCAGAGCTGTTGAGACAATTCGGCTTGGGGCCCATTGTGATCAGATCAATTCATACTAAGTCATTGAATCTGATTAGTTTTATAATAAATGAAAAAAATCAAAACAGGAAAACATTGTTCTTTCCTAGAGGTACGAAGGACATGATAGCAACTATGGAGGGTAAATAACTAAACTGGTAAATTGGTTGATTATTTTATTTTTATTTTTTATTTAGAGATACAGCATGCAACGGGGTCTTCCTGCCCACCAAACTGTGCCTCCCAGCAACTCTCCTATTTAACCCTAGCCTAATCACAGGACAATTTACAATGACCATTGAACCTACTAACTGTACGTTTTTGGACTGTGGGAGGAAACCCATGCACACACGAGAAGGACGTCCAAACTCCTTACAGAGGATGCCGGAATTGAACTCGGAACTCCAATAACAGCGTGGCGCTAACCACTATGCTACCATGACACCCCCAGGTGTGCAAAGGACACGTTATCTGTGGACGGTGCATAGGTAAACTGGTAAATAGGGTTATTATTGTCACATGTACCAAGGGACAGCAAAACCCTTGTCTTGCATACTGTTCATACAGCTCAGCTCAGTAGAAGAATGCGTGTGGTAGTACAAGGGAAATCAATGACAGAATGTAGAATAAAGCTTTACAGTTACACAGAAAGTGCAGAGTTGGCACTTTGCAAGGTCATAACGAGGTGGACTGTGAAGTCAGGAGTCCATGTTATTGTACTAGGTGACCATGGAAGAGTCTGCTTTCAAGCTTTTGTATCTTCTGCCACATGGGAGAGAGGAGAAGAGAGAATGCCCATCGTCGGGGGTACTCTTTGCTTTACCGAGACAGTGAGAAGTGTAGACAGAGTCTACGGAGGGAAGGCTGGTTCCTGTGATGTGCTGAGCTGTGTCTACAGCTCTGCAGTTTCTTGTGGTCACAGGCAGAGCAGTTACCATAACAAGCCATCATAGGATGCCTTCCATGGCGCTTAGATAAAAATTGGTGAGGGTCGATGGGGGACATGCCAAATTTCTTTTGATCTCACAATCTACCTCGTTCTGATCTTGCACCTTATTGTCTAACAGCTCTGCACTTTCTCTGTAATTGTAACACTTTATTCTGCACTCTGATATTGCTTTCCCTTGCACTACCTCAATGCATTGTTATAATCAACTGAAATAAATTTATGGCACAGAATTTTTAAAAATTAGATGGTAAACCAATTGACCAATGTTATTCATTGCCCAAGAGAGTACTGGAAACAGAATCATTAACAGCACTTAACAAGTGTCTGTCTCAAAAACAGTTACTTCCCCTCGGCTGTCAGACTGATTAACACCTCGACCCAATAACCCAGCTCACCAGCACTACATCCACAGCAGCCAGTCCTCTCTACGGCCCCTCAGCGCCCTTTATCCCCCATGCACTGCCACTTTACTCATACCTACACTGACAGTCACTGCCCTCCAGTGGCTTATGTATAAACCCTGCGGATACCCAGACGGGTTCCTCTCGGCACGAGTCACTTTGTCACCGTATCTTTTCCTGTCAGAGTCGCCTCATGTACAGATTTTCCTGTACCTTGTGTCACTTTGTGGACGTACATACAATCTGTCTATGAACATAAGGAAATCTTTTGTATAAGCAGGGGCACACTCAACAGTTACTGGTACACTGTATTTTATAGGATTGCTTTTATATTTATATTTTTTGTGTTTTTGTGCTATGTTCAGGCAGTGCCCACACTTGGTGAATTGGTTTACATTTAAATTTTTAAATTTACTGTATGCCATCATTTAATTACAGCAGTGCACTGAGGTAGAACAACAGAAAGAAGTAACAGAATGATCTGGAGAAACAATCATTTTGTTCTCTTTTACACTTGTGATTGAAGGATGACAGTAAACAATCCAAAATCTTCAATGTGCTCTTGACTCACCTAGGCGAAGAGGTGAGATGCTGGGAGATGGTATTAATACAGATGAGTGACCAGAGGTAATGTGGTTGATGGGCCAAATGGCCTGTTTCCAAGCTGTATCACTCTCTGCCTCCTCAACCGTGAGGACATCTTCAAAAGGCGATGCCTCAAAAAGGAGGCATCTGTGTTAAGGACCCCCATAATCCAGAACATGCCCTCGTCTCATTGCTACTATAAAAGAGCAAGTACAGAAGCCTGAAGACGCACACTCAGCATTTCAGGAAAAGCTTCTAACCGCCCTGACTTCAGATTTCTGAATGGACAATGAACCTGTGTACACTACCTCACCATATTTTTTTCTTACTTTGCTCTCTTTTTACACTACTTATCTAATTTATATATATATATTGCTTATTGTAATTTTTAGCTTTTTTAATTATGTATTGCATGGCTCTGCTACTTCAAAAAAAACATATTTCACAGCATATACCTGTGATATTGAACCTGATTCTAATTCTGATTCTGAGTAACCCCTTGAATTTATCATTCAAAAAAGCCATGTCTAAACTTTTATTTCAGTGTCTCTTTCCTGCACTGATCCATACCATGCAAGGTGGTATAGTGGTTAGTGCAACAATATTACAGCACCAGTAATCTGCAATCAGAGTTCAATTCCCACCGCTGTCTGTAAAGAGTTTGTACATTCCCCATGTGACTGCGTGGGTTTCTTCCGGGTGCTCTGGTTTCCTCCCACATTTCAAAGATGTACGGGTTAGGGTTAGTAAACCTTGGGCATGCTATGTTGACGCTGGAAGCATGGCGACCTTTCCAGGCTGCCCAAACACATCCTTAGGAGTGTGTTGGTCATTGACACAAATGACGCAGTTCACTGTATGTTTCTTTGTCTCGATGTACATGTGACAAATAAAGCTAATCTTTGATCTTCGATCTTTGAAACCCATTGACCTCTTGAATAAACAATGACTTAGCCTCCACAACTCTTGTTGGTAGAGAAGGCCAAAGATTCACTACTCTAGGGGTGAAGAAATATTCTTCTCATCTTTGGCTAAGTCTTTGTTCTGAGATTGTGACTCCTGGTCTGATACACTTTAGCCAGAGAAAACATCACACACTGTTTACTGTATTAAGCCATGTTTCGGACAATCTGCTTACTTTATCCTTGCAGGACAATCTCCCAACCCAGGAACCAATCAGGTGAAACTCCTTTACATATTACATGGAGACGAGGCGTTGTATAAGATATGGTCATACCAGAAATGAGCAAAGTGGTTAGCATAACACTAAACAGCGCTAGCTGTAAGATCAGAGTTCAATTCCTGCCACTGGAGTTTGTACGTTCTCTCCGTGACTGCACACAGTACTGTACTAAGTCTTAAGGCACATATAAAAATTTCTGTAAAGCTCAGATGCTTTCTGAGATTATAAATTGAAAAGTTTCTAAATATCAAAAAAAATCAAATCAATATTTGGTGTGACCTCCTTCACCTTTAAAACTGCATCAATTCTCTTAGGTACACTGTCGTGCAGTTTTGTAAGAAAATTGGCTGCCTCTCAGTTTTTTTTGCACTACCTTACTTTCCATTTTTCTATTTTGTATTTATGATTTATAATTTAAATTTTTAATATTTACTATCGATTTGTAATCCAGGGAGCGGGAAGCGCAGAATCAAATATCGCTGTGATGATTGTACATTCTAGTATCAATTGTTTGGCGACAATAAAGTATAAAGTATATATATCATCACATATTGACACACACATTGTTACATTGTTCCCCGGTGTATGTGACAATATATAATGTAGAATGAAATTCCTTGCTTGTGTGAAACTCAAGAGTAAACAGTGTACCTGGTCATAATAAGTACAGCAGTCAATACTGTACATTAAAGAACAACAATTCACCCTGTTACCAAAATAAACATGGTTAAGCTAAAAAGAGTACAGAAAAGATTTATGAAGATATAGCACGCTGGCCTTCATCAGTCAGGGCACTGAGTACAGGAGATGAGATATTACTTAGCAGTTGTGTAAGTTACTGATGAGGCTGCACTTGGAGTACTGTTTTAGGAAATAAACAGTAGGTATTTCGGGTTAACACCCATCATTCGTGAAACATCGACTGTTTATTCATTTCTATAGATGCTGCCCGACCTCCTGAGTTCCTCCAGCATTCTCTGTGTGTGTACGTTGCTCCAGATTTCCAGCATCTGCAGTCTCTCTTGTGTCTCCATTACACTGCTCTCTCTTCTGTTGTAAGACACAAATGCTCCATTGATGGTAAGCAGCCACCTGTCTTTTCTATGGCCAAGAGCAGTCAGAGTATCATGTATGTATTGAGCATGAGTGGTTGCAGCCTTGATTGGAACATCTGAAGCGACTGCTTGTCGAGATCTGGTCACACTTCAGCCCCGTGCTCCTGATCTACCGTCACTCAGTACGGGAGTGGGGAGAGTGTGGGTTGCTCAGGAGTTTTCCTGGTGGGTTTGCCCCTGAGCCTGACCAAGCTGAGGCCATTCATGGGTCCAGGTGGCTGATGGTGGGCAGGGTTACGTCTGTGCCCAAGCGTCTTTGGAGAAGGAGCACGGGGTCAAGATACGAAAGCTTGAGTTTTCCCCTGTTTAGAAAATAGGACATGCTTTTACTCCTTCTGCAAAAGTGCATGACCTTACACTTCCTGTCACAGTATTCCATATGCCACTTCTCTGCCCATTCTCCTGATATATCCAAGTCCTTCTGCAGACTCCCTGCTTCCTCAACACCAGCTGCACCTCTGCCCATCTTCGTATCGTCCACAATTATAGACAATAGTAATCATATCTTAGTTTGAAATTCGGAATAGTTTTGTGAACCCCTGATTATTGCATGTATCGCTGTTAGCAAATAAACTTTTGTAAGGAATTTGTACTTTCTCCCCGTGAGCCTCATGGGTTTCCTCCAGGTGCTTTGGCTTCATGCCATGATCCAGAGTCATGCCAGTTAGTAGGTTAACTCGTCATTGTAAATTGTCCTATGAGTAGGCTAGGGCCAGAAGGGCCTGTTTGGCACCCTATCTCTAAATAAAATAAAATAAACAGCTAAGGTCCAATTTCCTCACCTTGAGGAGAGGCTTTGACCTGAATGGATTTTGTTCTTCAGTCAACGTGGCTGGTTGTGCTCCACATTGGCCCTGGCTAAAGTACAAGAGGCATATTGGCCATGCAAGTTCCTTATCAGCTCCCACCCCTAACAGGGTCAGTGCCAGTGCTGAGAGCAAAAGCCCAGCTATAAATGCACAGCCTATTGTCAGACATCATCAAGAAATTCTTTACACCTCCAATTTGAAATAGTTTCTATTGCCATTGGTGTTAACTCTTTCATTGCCACAGATGCATCTTCTTGTCCAAACTTGTCTGAGGCGATGCTTCGAGGAAAGGAGTGTTTTCTCAGGAAAAGGCAGTCAGTGTTACAACTAGTAGTTCTACTGCCTCATATCTCCTGGATGTTGATGGTGGGGATCTCAGAATCTGGGTTATTATCGCTGACATATGATGTGAAACTTGTGTTGCAGCTGCAGTGTAGTGCAAACACATACAAATCTTTAAATAATGCAAATAAGTAAATAGTGCCAAAAAAAAAGGAGTAATGGGGTAGTGTTCATGGATGCATGGACTGTTCAAAAATCAGATGTTGGAGGGGAAGCGGCTGTTTCTGAATCATCGAGTGAGGGTCTTCAGGCATCTCTTCCTGAAGGATTTGGTGGTAATGAAAGATGGCTTGACCCGTTGGTGGGGGCCCTTAATGATGGATGCTGCCATCTTGAGGCACTGCTTCTTGAAGATGTCCTCAGTGGTGGTGAGGGTTGTGCCTGTGATGGAGGTGGCTGCGTCTGCAACCCTTAGCATCCTCTTGCGATCCTGCGCACTGGAGACTCCATACAAGGCTGTAATGCCATTAGTCAGACCGCACATCTGCAGAAATTGTAATAGTCTTTGGTGACATACTGAACTGCTAACAAAGTACAGCTGCTGGCATGTCTTCCTTATGATTGCATCAATATGTTAGGCCGAGGTTAGATCTTTAGTGATGTTGATACTTGAGGTTCCACCGCTGACCCCTCAATGGGGACTGGTGAATGTTCTCTCCGTGATGGGAATACTATGGCACATGGGCGATTCAAATATTTGTACAGGTACATGCACTCTGTGGCCACTTTATTAGGTAACTTCTGGGAATAAGAAAGTGGCCACTGGGTGCGTGTTTGTGGTCTTCTGCTGCTGCAGCCCATCCACTTCAAGGCGTGACACGTTGTACATTCAGTAATGTGTGGTTATTTGAATTACTGTCGCCTTTCTGTCAGCTTGAACCAGTCATTAACAAGGCCTTTTTGCCCACAGAATTGGCACTCACTGGATGTTTTTTGTTTGTCACACCATTCTCTGCAAACTCTAGAGACAGTTGAGCGTGAAAATCCCGGGACATCACCAGTTTCTGAGATTCTCAAACCACCCCACCTGCCACCAACAGTTATTCCACAGTCAAAGTCACTTCGATCACGTTTCTTCCCCGTTCTGTTTTGGGTCTGAAAAACAACTGAACCTCTTGTCCATGTCTGCATGTTTTTATGCATTGAGTTGCAGGTGATTGGCTGATTAGATATTTGCATTGAGCAGGGGTAGAGGGGTACCTAATAAAGTGGCCACAGAGTGTCTATCCCAGTGAAAGGAATTTCAATGCAAGCTTCTCTCTGATTGGACATTAGTTTATTATTGACATATGTAACGAGACACAGTGAGAACATTTTGTTTGCACGCCTTCCACACAGATCATGCTATACATGCACTAGCGCATACAAGAGCTATTGGTGCTTCATAAGTGATGAGACCTGGGTGGTGCCAGGGAGTTCAGTTATTTCATAGCCTGTGGAAAGAAGCAGTTACCCATCCTAACAGTCCTTGATCTACTGTTATGTTACCTCCTACCTGATAGTGGGGAGGGGTGGTCAAAGAGATTGTTGGACAAATAGGAGAGAGGGCCCTGCGCTCCTGATAAATATTTTAGATGGATGGAAGTGAGACTCTGATTTTCCTCTCATCGGTACTCACAACTCTTTGTAGGGCTTTCAAAGAAAAATGAATAAATAGTGCAAAAATAGTGAGGAAACTTTCATGGATTTTTTGCCTGTTCACAGTCCACAACTGTTTTGAGCAGAAATTCTTCGATTAAAGTCCGCCCAAGATAATAGATCTCTGATCAAATACTTCAGGCATCTATTAATAGAGCAGTGAGTATGAAGTCTGATCCCTAGATTGCAAGTTCCCAAGAAAGTGTGCGAAATAGCATTGCACAATGAAAGACGGAGGAGGTGGAAGAGGGTTGGGTCTGAAACAGGAAGCACTAAATTCCAGGCTGATGCCACGTTTTACCTGCTCTGACAGGTTGTTGCAAAGGGTACTTGGTTTGGTTTTATGGAAATGGAATTGAAATTGCTTTGTTACTGTAACATGCCCATTTAGAAGAAAGCAGCATTCATCATCAAGGACTTCCACCATTCAGGCCTTCTCACTACCACCATAAGATGTAAGTTACAGGATCCTTGGGTCCCACACCACCAGATTAAGGAACAGTTATTATCCTTTAACCATCAGGCTCTTGAATCAGGGCAGATAACTTCACTCACCTCAACACTGAACTGATTCTAAGAACTACAGACCCTACAACTCATGTTCTCAGTGTTATTAATTTATATTTTCACAATTTATCTTCTTTTGCATATTGGTAGTTTGTCAGTCTTTGTTTATCTATAGTTTTTTCATAAATTCTAGTCTATTTATTTTTCTGTAAATGTAAGAAAATGAAATTCAGGGTAATATATGTTAGCAGGTATGCACTTCGATAATAATCTTGACTTTGATTTCGACACAGTGCAAAGGTTTTGCCTGCATGCCATGCAGATAGGTCATTCCTCACGTAAGGAAAACAGAATGCATAAAGAAGTGTTAGCATTTACAGAGAAAGCGCAGTGCAGGGAGACAAATAAAGTACAAGGGCCATGATGAGGTAAACTAGGAAATTGAGTGTTGATCTTTATTTTATAATAGGTCCAATCAAGAGTCTGGTGGAGGCTGTGTGTTCCTGATAACAGTGGGATAAAAGTTGTCCAAGAGTGTGGTGGTCCATGTTCTCAAGCCTTTGTATCTCCTGCCCACCGAGAGAGGGAGGAGAAGACTTTCCTGATGTCACTGAACATCACAGGTCATCATGTTCCAAGTGCAGTCTGACCAAAGCCTTATAAAGCCTCAGCATTACATCCTTGCTTTTATATTCTAGTCCTCTCAAAATGAATGCTAACCCTACATTTGCCTTCCTTACAGCCAACCCAATCTGCAAGTTAACCTTTATGGAATGCTGCACAAGGAATCACATAGGGTTAGGATTACCATAGGATTACAAGAGAGTCATACACCGTGGAGACAGGCTTTTCAGCTTATCTGGTCCATGCCGACCAACATTTCCATCTAAACGTGTTACAGTTGCTTGCATCTGGCCCATATCCTTCAGAACCTTTCCGATCCATGTATCTGACCAACGGTCTTATAAAAGGTGTTATTGCGTCGGCCTCAAGCACTTCCTCTGGCAACCTCTTCCATATATGGAACACCCTCTGTATAAAGAAGTTCAAAGTTCAAAGTAAATTTATTATCGAAGTACGTATATGTTACCATGAACTACCCTGAGATTCTTTTCTTGCAAGCATTCACATTAGAACAAAGGAATACAATATAATCAGTGAAAAACTTCACACAGATAAAAAAAAGACAACTTGTGCAAATAAATAAATAAACAATACTGAGAACATACTTCTGTTTCCACCTCCACAGAGACTGCCTGGTGTTCTGAGTAATTCCAGTATTTTCTGTGTTTGTATGGAATAGTAGACTTTCTAGGTAGAATAGTAACTGGATAATGTGAATGATTCTTAATAGGTACATACTATAAAAAAGAAATAGTGAGATAACATTCATGGGCCATTCAGAAATCTGCTGGTGGAAGGGAAGAAACTATACTTAAAGTGTTGAGTGTGGGTCATCAGGTTTCTGTACTTTCTGTCTGATGGTAGTAATGAGGAAGGGGTGTGTCTCGATGCTGTGCCCTAATGATGTATGCTGCCTTATTGAGACATCCTCAGTGAGGTATCAGTGAAAAAAGGCACACAGATAAAAACAATACAGTGCCTTATCCTCACTGGTGAGGAGGGTTGTGCCTGTGATGGAGCTGGCTGAGAATACAATCCTTTACATTATCTTGCATTTGCCTTCTCTGCTTCCAAGACATCTCACGTTTGATTGGTCCGATTTAATTTAGTGGCTCACAAAGAAACAAATCACAAACAAAAATGCACAATAGAACAGCCTATAGCCAATAGAGGTAAGACTTCATTATGAGATTAATTATGATGGGGAATCTTTCATCAGGTCATTAACTACCAGTATTCTTGTTTACACTACTAACTGCTACATGTTCCTAGAAAAAGAGAAAAAGTTTGCATTGCAATAACATTCAACCTCAGAGTATCACAAAAATTTCACAGCCAAACAATTTTTTTGAGGTATCAACAGAATCAGAATCAATTTGATTTTCACCGACATATCCATTGAGATCCATTGGCCTAAGATGTCGTACTGACCTTTTAACATACTCCAAGATCAATATAACAATACTCCAATTTAACCTGTTCCAAGATCAATATAACACTTCCCTCCCACATAGCTTCCATTTTTCTTTCATCCATGTGTGTATCTAAGAGTTCCTTATATGCCGCTGGTGTGTTTGCTTCAAGCACCACCCCTGGCAGTGCATTCTATGCACCCATCACTCTTTGTGGAAGGCACTTGGAACATAAACTAGGAGTGATCAATATGATAGGAAACAACCCAAGTTTGTCCAACCTCTCATTATAGCACTTGTCTTCTAATCCAGGCAGCATCCTGGTAAACCTCTTCTGCTCCCTCTCCAAAGCATCAACATCCGTCCTATAATGGGGAGACCAGAACTGTAAGCAATACTGCAGATGTGACCTAACTAGAGTTTTATAAAGCTGCATCATAACTTCCTGTCCTTGAACTCAATGCCTTATAATATAACTTTGTAATTGTTCAAAGTTGTCTCTTGTTGCATTTTGGATCCTGGCAAACACACCACAGCAAAATCCTAATACAGTGGATTTTAGTTAATTGGTCTATTGGTTAATCAGGGCAGCCACTTATTTGGGACAATTCTTCAAGAACAGAAACAAAGAAACAAATGAAGAAAATTACTGGGATTCCCTTCATAAGTGGGACAGGAGACTGTGGCCCGTCACTTTCTAGTTAGTGTCAGTCGCGTACACTATGCTCGGGCAAACAGTTGTTAAATAGCACCAGGTTCTCGTGTTTGTGTTCAACAATGCAATGACTTTTGTCATTGTTAGTTGGTAAGAGATAAGCAGTAAGACAATTCAGAACTGTTTTATGCCCTCGATTTTAAGCATTCAGGTTTGGAGTTGCCAGGAATGGCTGGGAGTGAAAATGAACTATCACCAATACTCCAACAAATTTGGAAATGTGAAGGCATCGACAATCATCTTGAATGTTACAATGAAAATGAAGGTTTGGAGGATGCAATTGTTGAAAGCATTGTATGAAAGCAGACCATTATCTGCAATAGGTGTCTGTGCTGGTTTTGTTAATTTACTATCAATCAAAAGAATATGGCAGCATATTGCATGTCCATCATATCCAGCGATGACAGTGAACCTGTATGGGAGTGTTTTTAAAGTGGAAAAGCCATTACAATGGGACAGTCCCACTCTCTCAACCTCAGAAGTCTAGGTCCAGTGGCACGAGTGGTCATCTCAAACTGGGGTCTTCCTTGGTTGGAGTGGAGAGCCATGACTTCTTCTGTGCTTGTCATGCCCTTTACTCTCCATGGAGTGTTGCTATTGGATCTCACTGTTAATCTCATCCACCCATTCCACCAGACCTGACGTCGCATGCTAGGATAAGCATGTCGCTATTTTACCAGGGTATGAGGTCCATTGGCTGCCGTCATCTGATTTTGCACCTTGTTGAAGAAGTGTACTAGGGTGTGGCTGCTGTCACATGCAAACAGCTACTTGGAGCCACTGGTGCGAGTTGAGTGTCCGCTGGGGACCAAATGTGAGTGAGCTGCCCCAGAGTGGGAACGAAAAGCCCCTTCACCAAAGGCGCTACCCCTCCCTGGACGCCCTACACACAGCAGTGTACACAAGATGAATTTCTCCCTTGATAACTATTAGGAACTAATAAATAGTTTCATAGTACTGTAGTAGTAGTGGTAGTGTTCTAATGTGTTCTGTATTTTATTTAAATACATAATTTAAACAATAGTTTGTCTTTTTTGTATCTTTTTAACTATTTCCATGAAACTTCGGCTAATTGGGGCAGCCACTTAATTGGGTGAAAGTGCACTGGTCCCAATTTGTCCCAATTAACCACTGTACATGGAAATTGAATGGCCAATAAAAATGATGCTTGATTCTTGATCCTCTCTGCCAATGATGTTGTGCCAACCTCTTAACTTTCTCCAACATCGCCTTTCATTTTTCTAGTCTAACAATCTTTTAAATGTCCCTAATGTATCTGCATCTACCAGTGCCTTGGCAGGTCATCCCAAGTACCCACCACCCTCTGTGCAAAGAACCTACCTCTAACATGCCCTCTATACTTTCCTCCAAACACTTCAGTGTTATACCCGTCATTTCAGCCACTTCTGTCCTGGGAAAAGTCTCTGGTGTCCATTCCATCTGTGTCTTTTGTCATCTTTTTGTACAGCCCTAACAAGGAACCCTTTATCCTCCTTCACTCCAAAGGAATTGGGGTGAATATAAAGATGAAAGTTTAGCTTTATTTGTCACATGTACATCAAAACATACAGTGAAATGTGTTGTTTATCATATTGCGTCGAGGTACCTAATTAAGTGATTTCTGAGTGTTCTGAGTGTGAGTGAGAGTGTGTGTGTGTGTGTGTGTGTGTGTGTGTGTGTGTGTGCGTGTGTGTGCGTGTGTGTGTGAGAGTGAGTGAGTGTATGTGTGTGCGTGCATGTTGAGGTGGGATTGTACGTAGCGAAGTGGTTTGCGAGATGCTATTACAAGAGTTGTGAGTTCAATCCTGACATCAACTGTAAGGAGTTTGTATGCTTTCCCATGAATGCATGGGTTTCCCCTGGGTGCTCTTGTTTCCTCCCACAGTCCAAAGCTGTATTGGTTTGTAGATCATTGTAAATTATTCTGTGAACAGGCGGGTGTTAAATAGGTGGATTGCTGGGCAGTGTGGCTCCTTTGGTCAGAGGGTTGGGGTTGTGCTGTAACTCTAAGTAAAATAAAAAATAAATTTTAAATATATGTATATACACACATACATGTGTATATATGTGTATGTGTGTGTGGAGGAATTTATTTAGCCAGAGGGTGGTGAATCTGTGAAATTCGTTGCCACAGACAGCTGTGGAGGCCAAGTTACTGAGTCTGTTTAAAGCAGAGTTCTTGACTCAGTGGGTCAAGTGGCCTAATTCTGCTCCTATGGTCTTATGGTCTTATGGGCTCTATGTTATCTCTAAGCTAGATATATCAAATAGCATTCTTTATAATCAGAGTAGAAGAGTTCTCAATATTTACATCCATCACTCTGGTCACCACATGGCAACTTGCACTTTAGAGTCAGAATCAAGTTTAATATCATTTACATATGTCATGAAATTTGTTGTTTTGCAACAGCAGTACAGTGCAATACAGATGTACTTCTATAGATGTACCAGGGACAGCATTCTGACAGGCTGCAAAACTGTCTGGTATGGGGGGGGGGGTTGCTACTGCACAGGACCGAAGGAAGCTGCAGAGGGTTGTAAATCTAGTCAGCTCCATCTTGGGTACTAGCCTACAAAGTACATAGAAGCATAGAAAATAGGTGCAGGAGTAGGCCATTCGGCCCTTTGAGCCTGCACCGCCATTCAGTATGATCATGGCTGATCATCCAACTCAGAACGCTGTACCAGCCTTCCCTCCATACCCCCGATCCCTTTAGCCACAAGGGCCATATCTAACTCCCTCTTAAGTGTAGCCAATGAACTGGCCTCAACTGTTTCCTGTGGCAGAGAATTCCACAGATTCACCACTCTCTGGGTGAAGAAGTTTTTCCTAATCTCGGTCCTAAAAGGCTTCCCCTTTATCCTCAAACTGTGACCCCTCGTTCTGGACTTCCCCAACATCGGGAACAATCTTCCTGCATCCAGCCTGTCCAATCCCTTTAGGATTTTATATGTTTCAATAAGATCCCCCCTCAATCTTCTAAATTCCAACGAGTATAAGCCTAGTTTATCAAGTCTTTCATCATATGAAAGTCCTGCCATCCCAGGAATCAATCTGGTGAACTTTCTTTGTACTCCCTCTATGGCAAGGATGTCTTTCTTCAGATTAGGGGACCAAAACTGCACACAATACTCCAGGTGTGGTCTCACCAAGGCCTTGTACAACTGCAGTAGTACCTTCCTGCTCCTGTACGCGAATCCTCTTGCTATGAATGCCAGCATACCATTCGCCTTTTTCACCGCCTGCTGTACCTGCATGCCCACTTTCAATGACTGGTGTATAATGACACCCAGGTCTCGTTGCACCTCCCCTTTTCCTAATCGGCCATCATCAGATAATAATCTGTTTTCCTGTTTTTGCCACCAAAGTGGATAACCTCACATTTATCCACATTAAATTGCATCTGCCATGAATTTGCCCACTCACATAACCTATTCAAGTCACCCTGCATCCTCTTAGCATCCTCCTCACAGCTAACACTGCCGCCCAGCTTCGTGTCATCCGCAAACTTGGAGATGCTGCATTTAATTCCCTCATCTAAGTCATTAATATATATTGTAAACAACTGAGGTCCCAGCACTGAGCCTTGCGGTACCCCACTAGGCCTGCCATTCTGAAAAGGTCCCGTTTATTCCCACTCTTTGCTTCCTGTCTGCCAACCAATTCTCTATCCACATCAATACCTTACCCCCAATACCGTGTGCTTTAAGTTTGCACACTAATCTCCTGTGTGGGACCTTGTCAAAAGCCTTTTGAAAATCCAAATATACCACATCCACTGGTTCTCCCCTATCCACTCTACTAGTTACATCCTCAAAAAATTCTATGAGATTCGTCAGACATGATTTTCCTTTCACAAATCCATGCTGACTTTGTCCGATGATTTCACCGCTTTCCAAATGTGCTGTTATCCCATCTTTGATAACTGACTCTAGCATTTTCCCCACCACCGATGTTAGGCTAACCGGTCTATAATTCCCCGGTTTCTCTCTCCCTCCTTTTTTAAAAAGTGGGATTACATTAGCCACTTTCCAATCCTCAGGAACTGGGAACCAGGACATCTTCAAGGAGCGGTGTCTCAGAAAGGTAGCGTCCATTATTAAGGACCTCCAGCACCCAGGGCATGCCCTTTTCTCACTGTTACCATCAGGTAGGAGGTAAAGAAGCCTGAAGACATATACTCAGTGATTCAGGAACAGCTTCCTCCCATCTGTTATCCGATTCCTAAACGGACATTGAACCCGTGAACACTACCTCACTTTTTTCATGTACATTATTTCTGTTTTTGCACAGTTTTTAATCTATTTAATATACGTATACTGCAATTGATTGATTGATTGATTAGTATTAACTTTTTCTTCTATTTTATGTATTGCATTGAGCTGCTGCTGCTAAGTTAACAAATTTCACGACATATGCCGGTGATAATAAACCTGATTCTGATTCTGAGAAAAACCTATAAATTACAATAAAGAATCTATATAAAAATTAAATTAAATTAGTTTAAATTAAATAAGAGCCAAAAAAAGAGCAAAATCTCCACATGCTTCCTGTAGTGGGGTATCCAGGACTGTGTGCAGCACTCCAAATGCAGCCTAACCAAAACTTTATGCAGTTGCAATGTGCTTGTTACTGTTTTATGTTCTATGTTCTATGTAACATGAAGTACCCTACAAACAGGACTCTTCAATGTAATGCTGTCTAAGTCCCTTAAATTAAGAAATCTGGTACTTGTTAGGAACTGACCCTGCATATCGGAATGAAAGCTGCTGGGCTTTCTACATTACAACAGTTGCAGTAATTATAAGATGCATTGGGCTGACCCAAGGGAATGAAAGTCACTGAAGCAATGCAGTTTATTTCCACTCTACTTCCACTTTGTAGCATCGCTGCTTTGCTGAAACAGGAGAGAACATTATAATCCGAACTTAGCTGCTTTCAGCATTCCCGTTAATGTTGCAGACGGGGGTATCTAGATTGCCCAGTGACTCTCGTACTCTGGAGCTAATCCTGTTCCAGAAAATGCAACATAAACTCATCTGGCAGAAAACATCTTGTACTTTTCAAATCAAATATTTATAACATCATACATATTTTATAAAGGCAGTAAATTACAGGTCAGGACAAGTCTCGCAAAAGATGTAGCAAGCAGTAATGGGTTTTTCGAAACTCCAGCCAGGTTCTCTTAGTTTCTCTAACGTTTGCATAAATATCTCCGGTACGCGTCTGTCCGGTGGTGGTGTGATGGGGGGTTGGGTTGGGGAGTGAAAATGGTAGATATTGTTGGACATGTGCCTCTAAAGGGCACCTTCCATCATGAAAGACTCTCACTGTCCAGACCATGCCATGGCAGAGCAAAATTGATGGGCTGAGTGGCCTAATTCTGCTCCTAAGTCTTCTGCCCTCATCTTATTACTACCATCGAGGAGGAGGTACAGGAGCCTGAAGACGCACACTCAACATTTTAGGAACAGTGTCTTCTCCAGTGCCATCAGATTTCTGAATGGTCCATGAGCACTGCCTCACTATTCTGCTTTCTTTTATACTATTTTATTATATTATTATGTTTTATATTTCTTATTGTAAATTGCAGTAATATTTTTGGTCCACGAACCCATGAACTCTTTTGCTCTCTTTTTGCTCTACCTACTTAAATTTTTTATATTTTTTTCATAACTTAATTTTTTAAATATATATTGCACGCTACTACTGCTGCAAATCAACAAATTTCATGACATACTGTATGTTAGTGATAATAAACCAGATTCTGAATCAAAAATGCAGGGTTAGTTCGTAATAAGCCCTGGATTTCCTTATTTAAGGGTCTCAGGCATGGTTACATTGAAGAAGTCCTGTTTGTAGGGCACTTCATGTAACATAGAGCATAGAACATAAAACAGTCACAAGTACTTTGCAATTGTATAAAACTTTGTTCAGGCATTTGGAGTATTGCACAGAGTTCTAGATGCCCAATTACAGAGAGAATTTGGAGGCTCTGGAGAGGGTGCAAAGAAGGTTAACCAGAATGCTGTCTGGATTAGAGGGTATTAGGTATAAAAGGGGTTGGACATGCCTGGACTGTTTTCTTTGACACATTGGAGAGGTACAATATGATTGTGGGGGTCATAAACAGG
The DNA here is from genome assembly GCF_030028105.1 of Mobula birostris. NCBI lineage: Eukaryota > Metazoa > Chordata > Chondrichthyes > Myliobatiformes > Myliobatidae > Mobula > Mobula birostris. The sequence continues at coordinate 110,052,539 of NC_092375.1, read as the reverse complement.
GTAGGTAGTCAGAGTCGTTTTTCCAGGATAGGTATGTCAAATATCGAAAAACGTGTATCTAAGGTGAGAAGGAGAAAATCTAAAGGAAGTGTGCGGGGTACGAATGAGACAGAGAGTAATGGGTGTCTGGAACAGGCTGCAGGAGTTAATGGTAAAACAGACCTTTATCACTATGTGTTCAGGCTCCTGTACCAGTGTGGACATCTTCACCCACCACAACACTGAACTGATCATTGAACACAACCAATGGATTCACTTTCAAGGACTCTGCAACACATTATTTATTATTTGTTGCTTTTTTGTATTTGCATAATTTGTCTTCTTTTGCATATTGGTTGCTTGTCAGTCCTATTTGTGTGCAGTTTTTTATTAACTCTATTGTATTTCTTTGTTTTACTGTGAATGCCTGCAATAAAATGAAAAGGGTAGTACTTGATGACATATACGTACTTTGGTAATAAATTTACTTGGAACTGTGTAATCAACCTACTTCTGTCACCTCCCCTGAACGTTCCACCACTCACCTTAAAGCTCTGGTATTGGCCACTGCTGCCCTGGGATAAAGGTCAAGCAGCATACATGGAAAGGAATAAAGAGTCAAAAGTTTCAGGCCGAGACCCTTCACCTTCCTGCTGAAGAGATTTGGACTGAAATGATGGCTCTTTATGCATTTCCATAGATGCTGCTTGACCTGCTGAGTTCTTCCAGCATTCTGTGTGTGAACAACTACCTTCTGGTTACTAGCTCCTGCAACAGGCACCTGAGTAACCCTGTGACTCAGTGGCGTAGCGGTTAGTGTACTGCTCTACTGATCAGGATTCAGTTCCTGCTGCTGTCTGTAAGAACTTTGTACATTCTCTCCATGACCATAGGGGTTTCCTCCGGGTGCTCCTGTTTCCTCCTGCATTCCAAAGATGCATGGTTAGCATCAATGAGTTGCATGCATGCTATATTGGCACCAGCTACAGGATGCACAGCGCAATACTTGGCGATTTCATTTGATCCTACAATGCATTTAATTGGACACTGACTGGCTGCATTGGTTGCCTCTCTGACTGCAGGCCTGTGATTAGTGGAGTGCTGCAGGGATCAGTGCTGGGTCCGTTGTTGTTTGTCATACATATCAATGACCTGGACGATAATGTGGTTAACTGGATCAGGAAATTTGTGGATGGTGGTTCAGTGGACAGCGAGGAAGGCTATCAAAGCTTGCAGCAAGATCTGCATCAGCTGGAAAAATGGGCTGAAAAATAACGGATAGAATTTAATATAGACAAGTATGAGGTTTGCACTTTGGTAGGACCATCCAGGGTAGGTCTTACATAGTGAATGGTAGGGAATTGAGGAGTGTGGAAAACAAAAGGATCTGGGAATACAGGTCCTTAATTCATTGAAAGTAGTGTCACCAATGGATAAGGTTGTAAAGAAAGCTTTCGGCACATTGGTCTTCATAAATCAATGTATTGAGTATGGAAGATGGGATATTAAGTTGTATAAAACATTGGTGAAGCCTAATTTAGATTATTGTGTGCAGATGTGTACCTACCTACAGGAAGGACGTAAACAAGGTTGAAAGAGTGCAGAGAAAATTTACAAGGATGTTGCTGGGTCTGGAGGACCTGAGTTATAGGAAATATTGAATAAGTTAGGACTGTATTAGAACTTGTGGAATTTCCCAGGGTGTAAATGGCTAATATCGGTGGTCATAAGTTCAAAGTGATTGGAGGAAAGTATAGGTGGGATGTCAGAGGTAAGATTTTTCACAGAGACTGGTGGGTGTGTGGAACACCCTGTCAGGGGTGGTGGTAGAGGTGGATACATTAGGGACGTTTAAAAAACTTTTAGATAGACACATGGATAATAGAAAAATTGTGGGCTATGTGGATTGGAAGGGTTGGATTGCTCTTTGAGTAGGTTAAAGAGTTGGGAAACATCTTTGACTGAAGGACCTGTACTGTGCTGTAGTGTTACATGTTCTATGTTCTATACTCCTACTTTCAAAATCAATATAAATTTATTATCTAAGTATGTATATGTCACCATATACTAAAATAAGATTCATTTTCAGGAAAATGAAGAAGTACAATAGAATTTAAGAAAAACCATAAATAAACAAAAACTGACAAACTCAGAACATGAGTTGTAGAGCCCTTGAGAGTGAGTCCGTAGGTTGTGGAGTCATTTCAGAGGTGAGATTTATCCACACCAGTTCAGGAGACTGATGGTTGCAGTATAATAGTTGTTCCTGAAGCTGGTAGTGTAAGGCTCTAGGCTCATGCCCAATGGTCGTAGTGAGAGAGAACATGGCCTACACAGTGGGTAAGTAACCGAGTGGATACAGTTAAGTGTGGGTAGTTAAGACTACTGGGAAATTAAGTGGTAGAATTGGAGATGTTTGGGAAATTGATGAGAACGTTGGGAGAATAAGTTGCAGAGAAATTAGCGGAATACAGGATGGCTCTGAAAGCTAGCATAGGTTTGATGGGCTGAACTGCTCTGCTATAAGGAAGTATGAAGATATCCTTGACATGCGAGTAAACAGGTATACCATTACTCAACTCAGAAAGAATTTATCATGCATTGTGCCATATGCAGGTGAGTAGCAATTAGACCCCTCTCCGAGGTGTCATCGTACATGAGATAAGGCAAATTTGATTGTAAAACCTCAGAGATTATTTGGGTTTCGGGTAAATCTAAGGCTGTTGACTTTAAAAAAGAAAGGTGTTAATGATTCAGATGACATCGGTCAAAGTTTGAAACAAAATATTTCAAGGAACTGTTTTACAATGCTAATTCATCAGTGCTATGTGAAACAAGAGTGATAACAGAAACAGGTGTCTGATTGAACTTGCCAAGTTGAAGTAAGTCTTGGACAGGCAGAAACTGCCTAACTTGTGTCAACAGCAAATACAAAGTACATTGACAATCTCTTTATCCAGCTTTGTCATCACTTTGCTTAGGTAGAGCACAGTGCTAAACCAGGAGAGCATCCAATGACTTCCATGTTTTGTGCTCACTATTACTTTCTTTTATAGAGACACAGAGCACTACTGCACAGAAGCAGGCCCTTCAGTCCATCTAGTCTGTGCCAAAGTGTTAATCTGCCTAGTCCTATTGACCAGCACCTAGACCATAGCCCTCCTTACCCCTCCCATCCAAGTCCCAAGCTCTTCTTAAAGGTTGCAGTTGAAACCATTTCCTCAGGCAGCTCATTCCACACCGAGAGTGGAACCTGAGTCAAGAAAATCCCCCTCAGGTTTGATTCAATATTTCACATTTCACTCTAAGATGATGGTTAGTTCTAGTCTCACCTACCTCAATGGAAAAAGCATGCTTTCTTGCTTTCTTTTTTTCCACTGTTTATTTACTTTCGTAACACACGGTAAATTTATGCCGGTGCACTATACTGCTGCCACAAAATCAGAAATTTCACATCAGAAATGTCATTGAACCGTATCGAATATTGAAAGACCTAGACAAAGTGGACATAACGTGAATGTTTCCTATAGTGGGGGAATCTAGGACCAGAGGGAACAGTCTCAGAATAAAAGGATGTCCCTTTAAAATAGAGATGATTAGGAGCAAGAGGGTGGTGGATCTATGGAATCCGTTGCCACAGACAGCTGTGGAGGTCAAATTACTGATTATATTTAAAGAAGAGTTTGATAGGTAAGGGTGTCAAAGGTTATAAGGAGAAGGCAGAAGAATGGGATTGAGGGAGATAATAAATCAATAATCATGGAATAGCAGAGCAGACTCAATGGGCCAAATAGCTTAATTCTGTTCCAATATCTTATGGTCTCCTAACAAAGAATAATTTCTAATTATTCTTCATGAAGACACTGACAGGGTGAGAACCTCTCAGTTCAGAGTTTCACCATGTCAATAATAAATGTCAGAATAAATATCTTGATTTATTTTATCACTGACCTGACCTGAAATGTGTTATTTTGTGGCAGTGTGAAAATCTATAAATTATAAAAATAAATTAGTGCAAAGGAAAGGAATAGTGAGGTAGTGAATGGACCATTCAGAAATGTGTTGGTGAAGAAGCTCTTCCTGAATCACAGGGGTGATGTGGTAGTGTGGCAGTCGTGTAACACTTCACAGCACCACTTGCAAAACTGGGATTCAGTTCCTGCTGTTGTCTGTAAGGAGTCTGTCAGTTCTTCCTGTGACCGTGTGGGTTTGATTGTTTTAGCCAGGGTTGGTAATAGGGGACACATATTAAATGCTCCCAATGGTGTGCATCTCAAATAGCCTCAGACAACCAAGTCCAGCTCCTGGCCTTCATGCGTGGCTTAGCTACTAAGCCTGGTGGAACCGTTTCTACTGTCAGGAGAAGGAACAAGGGTGGGTTACTGGCGCCTTAAAACCAGTCACTTCAGTCAGATGGGGCTCATCAGCTGTACTTGACAGCTCATCTATGAGAAAGAAAACTCTGATTTCAAACCTCTTCTGCCTTGTGGCTATACCCACTGACGAGGAAAGCTTCAGGTGTAAGTCCAGAGGGAAAATCCAGAGCTGTCTTAAGGCAGTGCTACATTAAGTTCAATGTTAATCGGCAACACTGCTGATACCAAACTGTATCAGTCTCTGCTGTTCCTTAAGATTCATCAGCTGTGTGGAGAAGGGGAGCCTGCGCATGGGCACCAGCTTACTCTTCATATCATACTGCCCTGGTCTGCATATCACGTAGACAGCTGGGACATAACATCCATGGTATTACATGGTTAGAGCATTGGCTGATTGGTAGGAGGCAGCGAGTGGGAATAAAAGGATCCTTTTCTGGTTGGCTGCCAGTGCCTAGTGGTGTCCGCAGGGGTCAGTGATGGGACTGATTCTTTTTATGCTTTGTTGCCAAGTTTGCAGATGATATGAAGATTGGTGGAGGGACAGGTAGTGTTAAGGAAACAGGTAGGCTGCAGAAGGACTTAGACAGATTAAGAGAATGGACAAGAAAGTGGCAAATGAAATGCAATGTTGGACAATGCATGGTCATGCTCTTTGGTAGTAGAAATAAATGTGCAACTATTTTCTAAGTAGGGAGGAATTCCAAATATCTGAGATGCAAAGGGACTTGGGAGTCCTTGTGCAGAACACTCTGAAGGTTAACTTGCAAATTGAGTCAGTGGTGAGGAAAGCAAATGCAATGTTAGCATTAATTTCAAGAGGTCTAGAACAGTGGTCCCCAACCTCTGGTCCGTGGCCCAATACCGGGCCGCGAAGCTTAGCCCGGAGGTTGGGGGCCACTGGTCTAGAATACAAGAGCAGGGAGGTGATGTTGGGGCTTTATAAGGCACTGGTGAGGCCTCACCTTGAGTATTGTGAACGGTTTTGGGCTCCTCGTCTAAGAAAAGATGTGCTGGCATTGGAGAGGGCTCAGAGGAGGTTCACAAGGATGATTCCAGGAATGAAAGGCTTATCATATGAAGAACGTTTGATAGATCTGGGTCTGTACTCATTGGAATTTAGAAGGATGGGGGGGATCTCAACGAAACCTTTTGAATGTTAAAAGGCCTAGACAGAGTAGATGTGGAAAGGATGTTTCCCATAGTGGGGGAGTCTAGGACAAGAGGGCACAGCCTCAGGATAGAGGGGCATCCATTTAAAACAAAGATGCAGAGAAATTTCTTTAGCCAGAGGGTGGTGAATTTGTGGAATTTGTTACCACAGGCAGCTGTGGAGGCCAGATCACTGGGTGTATTTAAGACAGAGCTTGCTAGGTTCTTGATTGGACATGGTATCAAAGGTTACAGGAAAAAGGCCAGGGAGTGGCTGAGGAGCAGAAAAAAGGATCAACCATGATTGAATGATGGAGCAGATTCGATGGGCCAAATGGCCTAATTCTGCTCTTATGTCTTATGATCTTATGGTCCCCAACCAGCGGCGGGCCTTAAGATAGAGTAGATGTGGAGAGGATGTTTCCTATAGTCAGGGAGTCTAGGACAAGAGAGCACAGCCTCAGAATAGAACAAATTCTCTTCAGAACAGAGATGAGGAGGAATTTCTTTATCTAGCAGATGGTGATTATCTTTTTACTGGCCCTCTAACCGAAACTAATCTCTTCTGTCATGAAATTTGTTGTTTTGCAGCAGCAGTACCTTGTAAAACATAATAACAAAACTATAAATGCAAAAAAGAAAATTATATAGTGAGGTAGTGTTCATGGATTTGTCATCCATTTGGAAATCTGATGGTGGAGGCGAAGAAGCTGTTCCTGAATTGTTGAATGTGTGTCTTCAGACTCCTGTACCTCCTTCTGGATGGTAGAAATGAGAAGAGGGCATGCCCTGGGCGATGGGGGTCCTCAATGATGGATGCTGCCCTTCTGAGGCAATCTCTTTTGAAGGTGTCTCCGATGCTGAGAGGCTAGTGTCCATGATGGTGCTGGCTGAGTTTACAACTTCCTGCAGTTTTTCCCGATCCTGTGCAGTGGCCCCTCCATATCAGAGAGTGATGCAACCACATAGAATGCTCTTCATGACACATCTGTAGAAATTTGCCACTCTCTTTGCTGATGTATCAAGACTCCTCAAATTCCTAATGAAATATAGCCACTAATTTTTCCTCCCTCTGTTCACTCTTCTTCCATTCCCCTCTCTGGCTTCCATCTTACCTCTTCTCTTCTCTTCACTTGTCTATCACCTCCCTCGGTTCTTCTCTTCTCCTCACTTGTCTATCACCTTCCTTCTTTTTTTTTCCCGTTGTCCACTCTCCTCTCCCATCAGATCCCTTCTTCCTCAGTCCTTTACCTTTTCCATCAATCATCTCCCAGCTTCTCATTTCACCTGCCCCTCCCCCAGTTGCCCAACCACCTGGCTTCACCTATCATCTTCTAGCTTGCACCCCTTCCCTTCCCCTCACCTACTTATTCTGGCTTCTTGCCCCTTCTTTCCAGTTCTGATGAAGAATCTCAGCTGTTTATTCCCCTCCACAGATGCTGCCCAACTTGCTGAATTCCTCCAGCATTTTGTATGTGTTACTTCCTATATGCAGTGCTGATCTGTGAGAGTGGCAGAGATTGGAAAGGTCAGAAATCGTAATGTGTGCTTTGGCTTGACTGAGTAAAGGGTCCTGTTCTTGTATTGAATGGCTCTTTTGATCAGCTAATCTGTGACAACGGGAATTATCAGGGCAATGTAGAAAATAGTATGAATTGGATTGACATCGTTTGGGTGGGAAGGGTCTAATTGGCTTATGGCAGTATTGAGATCCATAAACGCATATTTGCTCTTTAAAATGTAACTGCCCCAGTAAACTATTAGCAATTGTGAACTCAAAGGTATGCAGCCTTATCTGGAAATTGGCACAGGCTCATTACTACTCAATTAAACACACCATTTGGCAGCTTGGTCCAAAGGCAAGTGAGCTATCAATAAGTACAAGAACTTGAGGCCTTTCTTCCTGCTAATGGATGCCTTTGTTTAATCAAGGCTGATGCACAACATTCAACCAATGTGAAAAATAAGTCAAATTGTGCAAATAATAATGAGAAAATAAATCATACCAAGAACACGAGTTATAGAGTCCTTGGAAGTGATTCTGTAGACTGTGGAGTTGTGGTGAGTTAACAATACTGGTTCAAGAGCCAGAAGCTTGATAGTTGGAGAATAATAACTGTTTCTGATCCTGGTGGTGTGAGACCTGATGCTCTTGTGCCTCCTTATGGATGGCAGTAGCAAGAAGAGAGGTGGCCTGGATGTTAGAAGTCCTTGTTGATGGATGCTGCTTTCTTGTGGCAGTGCAATTTGTAGATGCACTGAATGGTGAAGGGTTAGGGGACCATAGTGGCGATCTGACAATGATGGGATTTTCCAGAGGGAACTTCTCAGTGTGCATCAAAATCAAAGTAGTCAAAGTAAATTTATTATCAAAGTACACGTGTTACTATACAAAACCCTGAGATTCATTTTCTTGTAGATATTTACAGGAAAGTGATGAAATTCAATAGAATTTATGAAATATCTAAGACTGTCAATCAACCAACGTGGACAAATCTGGCAAATAAATAAATAAATAAATCATACCGAGGACATCAGTTTTAGAGTCCTTCAAAGTGAGTCTGGAGGTTGTAGAAACAGTTCAGTGTTGAGGTGAGTGAAGTTATCCACGCTGGTTCAGGAGCCTGATGGCTGTAAGGTAATGACTGTTCCACTAGGTTCAGGGACAGTTATTTCTGCAAACGAAGAGACTGAACAACCAAAAACCCCAACCACTAACCACAACCACCAATTACAGTACTCTTGCCCACATTGCAGCTGAATATGTGGATCCTAGATTGACCTCTATAGTCACCTGAGGACTCATCAATAGACAAACCCTTAGGAGAACATCACACTCAACTCAAGTGATCGGACTACTACTACTACTACTATGCTACAACCATCGGGCAGGATAGACAAACGAGAGTCAATAAATGTTGTTTATTTGGATTTTCAGAAAGCCTTTGACAAGGTGCCGCACATGAGGCTGCTTAACAAGATAAGAACCCGTGGTATTATAGGAAAGGTACCAGATGGAAGATAGCTCGGAGGACTGACCGGCAGGAGGCAAAGAGTGGAAATAAAGGGGAGCTTTTCTGGTTGGCTGTCAGTGACTAGTGGTGTTCCACAGGGATAGAAGGAAAAAATAGGTAGACTTTTTTCTAAACGGAGAGGAAATACAAAAATCCGAGGTGCAAAGGGACTTTAGGGTCCCCATACAGGACTCCCTAAGAATTAGCTTGCAGGTTGAGTCCGTTGTGAGGAAGGCAAATGTAATGTTAGCATTCATTTCAAGAGGACTAAAATATAAAAGCAAGAATGTGATACTGAGGTTTTATGAGGTACTGGTGAGGCCTCACTTGGAGTATTGTGAGCAGTTTTAATGGAGGTCCTTGATAATGGATGCTGCTTTCTTGTTGCAGTTCTCCTTGTAGAGGTACTCAATGGTGGGGAGGGATTTTCCTGTGATCGACTGGAGCACTTTGTGTCCACTTTTCTCTTCCTGGTGTTTCCATACCAGGCTACAATGTAACATGTCAGGATATAGCATTCATTTTATACTCCCAATGGGAAGCTTCTCTCCATCCACACTGTCTATACCAGAATGCAAGACAAGCTTTTCACTCTATCGTGGTACATGTGACAAGACCAATACCAATAGAAGCTTCAAGACTTGAAATGCCTTGATTCTATCCCCCTTAAAACTTCCTCTAATCCTACTAGATTACCCCACCTGCTCCACACTATTCATGTCACAGAAGTCCCTCATCTCTGGAATCACATGATTAAATCTCTTCTGCACCTTCTCTAAAACTTTTATTTATTTGGCAGATTGGTACAGAAACTGGTAAATTGGTTTATTATTATCACATGTGCCAAGGTACAGTGAAGAAAAACTTTGTTTTGCATGCCATCCATACAGGTCATTTGATTACAAGACTACATTGAATTAGTACAAGGAAAAACAATAACAAATTGCAGAATAAAGTATATTGCCATGCTGACGTGTATTGTGAGGTCAAGAGTCCATCTTATTATACAAAAGGTCATTTTAATAGTCTTACAACTTTGGGATAGAATCTGTCCTTGTGCTCGTCCCTGGCAGTATGTGCTCCTGCCTGATGGAAGAGAGTAAAGAGAGGATGCTCAGGATGGATTCAGAGTGGGGGGAAGAGATTGGGCAGGAGATAGCAGATGTCACCTTCCTATCAGCTGACTTGCTGAGTTCGTGTGCTGCTCCAGATTCTAGTATCTGCCGTCCCCTGTATCTCCACAAACAACTGTAGACTAGGTGGAGGGAAGGATACAGGGGTTGTGGTGGTATCAGGGAACTTGGCCCCATCTAATAATTCTCTTCTCTCTTATTCCAGCGTTGCAAAGATAAGCTGAATGCCCTTGCAATCTCGGTGATGAACCAGTGGCCTGGCGTGAGGCTGCGAGTGACCGAAGGTTGGGATGAAGACGGTCACCATTCTGTGCAGTCCTTGCACTATGAGGGACGGGCAGTGGACATCACCACCTCAGACAGAGACCGTTCCAAGTATGGGATGCTGGCGCGGCTGGCGGTCGAGGCAGGCTTTGACTGGGTCTACTACGAATCAAAGGCTCACATTCATTGTTCAGTCAAATCAGGTAAAAGATTCCACTCAATTTACATAGTGGCAAGCTTTTCTGAATCACAACCTATAATTAGTCAAGTTATTTATTTATCACATGTGAAATGTGTCATTTACACTAACAACCGTGGTGACACAACACAATGGTGAGCAAGTGTCTCCACACATTCTGGCAATCACTATGTTTGGTAGAACAACACAAGCTACAACAACATCAACAACACAACAACAACAGCAAAACAAGCCTCCCACTTACACACACAGGCAGAATTAGAACCTTTCTGTGAAAAATATCTGTTAGCATACAGAACGGTACAGCACAGGAACAGGGTCTTTGGCACATGAGGTTCTGCCTGCATATGGTCCTGACGCCTCCTTTCTCTGCATATTCTTGCGTCTATCCAAGAGATTCTTAAAAACCTCTATTGTGTCTGTCTCCACCACCATCTCTGTCAGTGCATTCCAGGCACCCACAGCACACTGTGTTCAAACGAACCTGTCCCTCACATTTCTAGAGATCGTTGACGATGGACGTTGCCTTCCTGGGGAAGTGCCACCTGTATATACTACTGATGGTGGCAGCAAAGTGCCTCTGATGTATTGGGCGGAGCTCATTCCTCTCTGCAGCTTGTTACATTCCTGCGCATTTGAATTACCCTACCAGACCATGATACAACCAGTTAGTACATCTAGAACATAGAACAGTACAGGCCATTCAGCCCACAATGTTGTGCCAATCTATATAAACCTACTCCATGATCAATCTACCCTTCTCTCCTACACAGCCCATAGTCCTCCATTTTTCTTACATCTATGTGCCCATCTAACAGCCTTTTAAATGTCTCTAATGTATCAGCCACTAGCACAGGGAGTCCCAACCTTCTTTATGCCATGGACCAATACCACTTAGCAAGAGATCCATTGACCCCAGGTTAGGAACCCCCTGCTCTAGCACAATTGCCAGCAGTGCAACCCAGGAACCCACCTCTCTGTGTGAACCCACCCCTGACATCTCCCCTAAACTCACCTTCACTCACATTAAATGATGTCCTCTGGGATTGGCCATTGCCACCCTGGGAATAAAGGTGCCGGCTGGAAATTTGCTGGGGTGTTCGGTGGAAAGCCAAACCTCCTTAATCTCCTAACAAAGTAAGGAGATACTGGTGCCTGTTCCTTGTGATTGCATTTCTGTTCTGGACCCAGCACAAGTCGTCCAATATGTTAGCCCCAGGATTTTAATACTGCTGATTCTCTCCCTTGCCATCATATGAGATGGTGCAGGAGAACATAGAACATAGAAAACCTACAGCACAATACAGGCCCTTCAGCCCACAATGCTGTGCCAAACATGCACTTACTTTAGAAATAACTTACCCATAGCCATCTATTTCCTAAGTTCCATGTACCTATCCAGGTTGAGAGATGTATGAGGGGTGTGGGGGGGGGGGGGAAGAATGTCTAAAGTAAGTGTTTTACACAGGTGGTGGTGGGTATATGGAGTGCCCTGCCAGAGATGGTAATAGAAGCAAATACATTAGACACTCTTGAATAGACACATGGATGAAAGGCTTAAGGTTTATATGGGAGAGATTGATCTTAGGGTAAGTTAACATTGTGGCTTGTAGGCCAGCACTGTGCTATACTGTTCTATGTTCTGTGTCCTGGTTCCTTGCGGATAATAAACAAATCTACCACCTATACACAAGGGGATAATTTACACAACTTTGAGATGTGGGAAGAAACCAGAGCACTCAGATAAAATCAATGCAGCCGCAGGGGTATTGTGCAAGTTTCTTTGGAAGCGTTATCTGACGTTAGCATTGAGCCTGGCTCACTGAAAACAGTGTGGCCACAGCTCTACTAGCAGTACCACTGTGCCAACCCTATGGACACAAGGACTCATATTCTGTAAATATAAACAAGAGCTGATGACCCTTGTGGTATTCACAGTGATTGTTATTCACTGTAACACATACTAGAACTGTCATCCCTGTACAGGCAGAGGCAGGAATCGAACCTGGTTGGGTCGTAAAACAATTGTGCTAACCACTATACTACTGTGCCACCTAACAAGTTAGAGAAAGAGTGATAAATAATGGATAAATAAGGCAAAGTGGCCATTCTGTACAGATAGGATAGGTTCTAGATTAGCAAAGGCATCCAGGGTTATAGGGAGAAGCCAGGAGAATGGGGTTGAGAGGGAAAATAAATCAGCTATGATCGGATAACAGAGCAAACTCAATGGGCCAAGTGCCTGATTCTGCTCCTATGTCTTACGGTCTTATATTTTGATAGAAGGTATTGAAGGAGGGAGAAGCCCTGGCCTGTGCTACATGCCTGTTATGTTATACCATGCTCATGGAGAAGGACTTGGTAGGTAGATGATTGATGGCAGAAAAGGCTTCTTCAAAACAGGGAGGGAATATGAGTTACCTGAAGTTCTAGACCACTTCCTTCAAAATGCAGAAAGGAGAAAGGAATTTGTGCCTGAAAAAGCCTCGTTGGAGCTGGTGGAAGTTGCAAAGGAGTTGTTGAACATGTTGTACTGTGCATATGAAGTGTGGTGTGGTGGGTGGTGAGGACCTCGCTTTCCGATTCTGTGCAGTAGGAGAGAGGCTGAGAGCAGAGGAAAGGGAAATAGACAAGACGCACTTAAGGATTCTCGCAATCGAGCCGAGTTGCTCAGTGAGAGACTGATGCGGGGCCGGCTGCCTTCAATGGAGAATGCACTGATTTTGAGGCAGGGAGTGGCAGGGAGTTTGCCTGACATGTACTGTTGTCATGGTATCCCTATTTGCTCTGAACTTAAGCAAACAGAATATCAGGGAATTATTCACTGGGTAAACTTTGGTCGTGATCCCTTATAAGGTTAAAAGCAATATAGTAAATGGGCATGGCAGGCATGAATGGAGAGTTAGAGACACTGAGGGAGAGGGATAAGGGATGCCGGGAAACCGTCTTAAAGAGGTAAAGGCAATAGGACATAGAATGTACAGCTCAGTACAGCTCAGGACAGTCTCTTCGGCCCACAATGTTGTGCCAACCTTTTATCTTACTCTGTAATCAATCTATTGCTTCCTCTCCCACAGCCCTCCATTTCCTTTCATCCATATGCTCATCTACAAGTCTCTTATATGTCCCTAACACATCTGCCTCTACCACCACCCCTGGACGTGCATTCAGGTGTTAAGTCAAACTAATTAAACCATTGATTTCTAATTAATCTAATCTCTCTTCCTTACACATTGATCACAAACCTTCCTTCTAGGCATATTCATGTGTGTATCTAAGAGCCTCTTAAATACTCCTATCCTATTTGTCTCAGCCACCACTGCTGGCAGCCACCATTCTCTGTGTAAAAAAAAAACGTGCCCCATTTATCTCCTTTGTACTTTCCCCCTCTCGCCTCAAATATGTACCTGCCCTCTGGTACTAACATTTCAATCCTGGAAGAAAGATACTGGCTGTCTAATTTATTTCTGCCTTGCATGATTTTATAAACTTCTGTAAAATGTCTCCTCAGCCTCCATCATGCTAGATAGAACTGTCCCAGCTTGTCCAAGCTCTCCTCAAAGCACATCCCCCAAACCATGCAGCATCCTGGTAAACATCCTCTGCGCTCTGCACCATCTCCAAAGCCTCCACATCCTTCCTATAATGAGGTGACCAGAACTAAATACTCTAAATGTGACCTATCCAAAGTTTTATAAAGTTGCAACATAACTTCTTCGCTCTTAAACTTAATGTCTCCACTAATGAAGGCAAGCATTCCATATGGCTTCTTTACTGCCACATCAACCTGTGCAGCCACTTTTAGGGAGCCATATACCTGGACTCCGTTCATCAGTACTGTTAGGATTCTGCCATTAAAAAGAATGTTAGATTTCCCAAAGTGCAGCAGGCCACGCCTGCCCGCATTAAACTTCATCTGCCACTTCCTTGTCTATATTTACAACTAATCTATATCCTGCTGTATCCTTTGTCAGTCTTCCATGCAATCTTTGAAGAGATGGAAGAAAAGAAAAAAACTCAAGTGATTTTGCAGATGTTGGAAATCCAGAGCAACACATACGAAATGATGGAGGAACTCAGCGGGTCGGGCAGCATCTATGTAGACGAGTAAACTGTCCAAGTTTCTGGCCAAGAAACATTCTCCCGATGAAGGTCTTGGCCCAAAGCATCGACTGCTTATTCTTCTCCTGTAGATGCTGCCTGACCTGCCGAATTCCTCCAGCATTTTGAGACAGTGATGGAAACAGGAGAGTGATGAAGGTTGTTATTAGAAAGAATAGGTGTGGGAGGGTGGATAGAGGCAAACAGTAAGAGGGAGAATCAGGTCTTGAGAGAGGCTGAGAGGTAGAGGGAGGAGGAGAAAGAAGGAGCAGAGAACAGGACAGAGAAAGATGAGGGGAGAGAAAGAGAAGAGAATGAGCTGATAGTTACTGTATGAGAGAAAGATACAAGGAGATTGACGTGTAGATGAAGTGTTGTGGGGGATGGATGACCTTCTGAAAAGACAGAAGGAAGGTAGACATACAGGAAAACAAGCTGTTTTTCATCCGGAACTGTTTCTGATTACCTTATCTCACAAATTCTATTCAGTCTGTTAGTTTCATGATTGCCCTGTTTTGCTCCCGCTGTTCTTTCTTATACAAACTATTGAAAGAAGGAGGACGAGTTCAAAACTTGCATAAGATGGTCAGCAAATATGAAAGTCTCAGGTTAACCCTTTGCAGGGAACTCATTGATTGCTGAGCTCTTGACATTAAGAACAATGTTGACAACTCAGAGAGAGAGAGAGAGAGAGAGAAAGAGAGAGAGAGAGGGAGATGGAATGTAAAGGAGAGAGTGGGATAGGTAATAAAAGAGAGGGCAAGGAAGAGAGAGAGAGAGAGAGAAAGAGAGAAGGGTGGAGGGAAAAGGAGAGAGAGAAATTTAATGAGTGTATTTCAAAATCATGAAACCATTTCACTGACAGTGGGTTTGGTAACCAATATGTTTTAAGATTATTGACAGTGGATGGTTGCTAAGGTGAAGTTTTGTTATGCCGAGTGCTAGCCTTTGTACAACACTGCCTGAAAGGGTGTGGGAAAGATCTCAACCTGTTGCAAAGAATGGGGCGAACCCAAACGCAAGACTCTGACTCGGAGATTGAGTTAGGATGGAGAGTGGCTGGAGCTGAACGGCAAACAGGAGGGTGAACAGGAAGGCAGGAGGCAGGCAGAACTTATCTTGACACGGAGAGTTGCTGGCGCTGAACGGCAAACGGGAGACAGGCGGCAGGCAAAACCTATCTTGACACGGAGCGTAGAAAGGCAAGCGGTAGACAATACTTTTCTTGACACAGAGAGACAGAGTTACACAAGTAAACCTCGGTACTGAAGTAAAACTTAGAATCCTTATCTTGACACGGAGAGATGAAGTTACCCAGGTAAACCTCGGTACTGAAGTAAAACTTAGAATACACAATCTTAAGCGGCCGGGAGTATTAATTACCATACTGGCTAAACAATGTTCTGGCAACGAGTGGATACAAAGCCGGGGTTTTTATGCTGCAGGTCTTGATGAGAACCAGGTGTGCCGCCATCAAAGGGAATTAGGAGAAAATGGGGAATTAACGGTCGGGACCATGACACAACCAGAAATGTTCAAAAACAGAATTAAATAATTAATTGAAAAGGGCAATCAAACTGCAGGGCAATCTGGAGGCAGAGAGAAGCCTGGAGAGGGGCAAGTTTGACTAACTACCCTTGCACCAACACATGCTGAATGGCATCCTGTGAAGTTTCTTTATTTACTGAGTGTCCTTCTTGCAGTCTTTTCTCTCACTCCTAGTTAACTTGCTACACCCTCGGGCTTGTGCTATGCCTTTCTTCACCCCTTTTTGCTGCTGTTACTTTTTCCCTCCTCTCCCATCTTTTGCTTTAAACCATCTGCCTCCTTCACTTCCCTGACTCCAAGCCTCTCGCCTCGAACCAGGAATTTCCTCCAAGCCCCAGATAAAAGGTTAGCACAACCTTGTGGACTGAAGGGCCTGTACTGTGCTGTACTGTTCTACCATTTTAAAGTGAATGGAGGAAAGTACAGGGGGGATGTCAGGCGTAAGTTTTATACAAAGAGAGTGGTGGGGGTGTAGAACGTGCTGCCGGGGTGATGGTAGACTTAGATACATTAGAGACATTTAGGAAACTCCTAGATAGGTACATGGTTGATAGCAAAGTGGAAGGTTATGTAGGAGGGAAAGATCAGATTGATTTTAGAAGAGGTAAAAGTTTGGCACAACATCATGGGTCAAGGGGACTGCACTGAGCTGTAAGGTTCTATGTTCTATGTCTCCTTGCATGACTGTCTTCACACATTTACTGAATCAAGGCTGGAAGTTGATGCTAATCCCTCTTGATGTCTTCAATGTTTCCCCAGATCATTCCATGGCAGCCAAAACTGGCGGCTGCTTCCCTGGGAATTCGAGCATCCTGATGGAGGACGGCCGGAGGAAGAGGGTGTCCGAGCTGCAGCCCGGAGACCGGGTGCAGACCGTTGATCAAGACGGGCAGGTTGTTTTCAGCACCTTCGTGGCCTTCCTGGACCGGCAGCCTGAGGCAGTGAAGTTATTCCACGTGCTCGAGACTCAGGAGCCGCCTCGGAGGCTGCAGCTGACTGCAGCGCACCTGGTCTTCGTGGCGGACAACTTCACCTTGGACCTGGGCCGCTTCAGGCCCACCTTCGCCAGTGAGGTGAGGGCCGGACAGTACATGTACACAGTGGATGGCCCTGCGCAGGTGACGGGGGTCTCGCTGCGGGCGGACGTCGGTGCCTACGCCCCACTGACCCAGCACGGCACACTTTTGGTGGACGGTGTGCTGGCCTCCTGCTTTGCCGCCATCGAGGGCCACAGCCTGGCACAGATGGCCTTTGCCCCGCTCCGCCTCTGCCATCGATTGGCATCCATCTTCGGCCAAGTTTGCCCTGCCATCAACCAGGAGGGCATTCATTGGTACTCACAGCTACTGCACCAGATCGGCAGGCTGATCCTCAGCCCCAGTGACTTCCACCCCTGGGGCGTGGCACAAGGCTGAGGCCCGGCACCATGGGAGGGGGGGTGTCTCAGGCACGCGGGGAGGCCCCGACCTATGCCCCCGCATCTCCTCCTCCCTCCTCCCAGCAGAGGGTAAGATCAGGTAAATTGCACTGCTTTGGGGGCATTGCCCTGTGTCTACAGCTTCCGGGATTCATGGATCTGAGATCTCCCTTCTCTGGAAGGAAAAAACACCTGCTCATGATCTCTGGAGTTAGACTTTGCTTTAGCGGCATTGAGAATGAGAGTTTACTTCATTGCGGCTGAGAAAAAGGAAACTCTCACCCTTGACGAAATTACCCTGGGCCCCTACTTGAGTCAAAGCCATCTGTATCTAAATGTTGCCTTCTTCAGAGCTGCGGATAATTGGACAAGGATGTTCAGACACAATCGCGGACTCAGATTCAAAGTAATGTGTTTTTCACTCACCTATCATTTTGCAGTTTCCTTTACAAATTGCTGCGTTCCACGTTGAATGAAAATTGCTAGGTAAACATGTCACGTTCTAGCTGTACTGTGGACAGATTCACTAGTGTATCGACACAGATGTATGACTACGAAGATGTATATATCCTAAAATATCTCTCAGTGTGGGGAGAAGCATATACAGGGTTATCATCTCCATACAGAGGCTAGACAAGGGACCATAGCTTGAGTCCTGTTTGCTTTGCTGCTGAATCATGTTCATTAAAATCTTTCATCATCAGGGGCTGAAGACAACGCTGAGAACTGAAATAATATCAAATCATTAGTGATTGGTTTACATCAGAAGAGTCACAGCCAAATCCCTATGGAGATTAAAGGATTTATTCTTGGAGGTTTCCGTCTGACTTTTCCACCCTCAACATCCCTCTCAACTTGGACCCACTGTGCTCCTTTTTGACTCTTAAGGAAGGACTTGCCCCATTCATAATCTCCATCTGTGTGGGTCAGATCAGACAATCAAGGTCCTGACCCCTTTTCTCTACATGTCACCCCTCCTGACAGAAAAGGGGAGATAAATCTTCTCAAGTCTAACCTCAGGACAAACCCGGAATGAGAACTGTAAAGGGGCTTTGGAATTTGACTCTTTAATTGACTATTTGACCAGGTAGACCCTCCAATAAACCCACCCTCTAGCCTGACAATACCTTAATTTCTGTCTTCCAAAATGTGCCCACAAAACATCACCCCTCATCCCCCACGCACCCTACCTTCCTCCCCTCAACTGGACTCACCTATCCTACCAGCTCGTACACCTCCACCTTTTAATTTAGCTTCTGTCTTCTTCCTTTCCAATCCTGATGAAGGGGTCTCAGCCCAAAACGTAGACTGCTTGTCCCCTCCATAGGTGTTGCCTGATTTGCTGAGAGCCTCTAGCATTTTGAGTGTGTTGCTCACCTAACTTGTTGTCAACCATCGCACTGCAACAGGTTTCAACTGTCAGATTTGAGTTATCTGGAGGAAGGGATGGAAAGGCTCTCTTGCATAAAGTTTGGGCCCCTTATGTACTGGCATTGGAGAGATTCCAGAGGAAGTTCATGAGAATGATCCCAGGAATTAAAGGGTTAATGTTTGAGGAGCTCTGTATTCACTGACATTTAGAAGAATAAGGGGAGCTCTCATTGAAACCTATGGAATATTGGAAGGCCTAGATAGAGTGGAGGTGAAGAGGATGTTTCCTATTATGGGGAGAGTGTAGGACCAAAGGGCTCAGCCTCAGAATAGGAGGACATTCCTTTACAACAGAGATGAGGAGGAATTTCTTTAGCCAGAGGTTGGTGAATCTGTGGAATTCATTGCCACAGATTATTTTGGAGGCCAAGCCATTGGGTGTATATAAAGCAGAGGTTGATAGGTTCTTAATTAGTAAGGGTGTTAAATTTTATGGGGAGAAGGCAGGTGAGTGGGGTTGAGAGAGATAATAAATCAGCCATGATAGGACGGCCTAATTCTTCTCCTACGTCTTGTAGTCTTACAGTCTTATGGTAAGGGTTTCTAAGCTGTGGAGGCAACACTTCAGAAACTTCCCTCAGCTGACTTTGAACATGTTGGGAAACTCAAGGTCCAGTGGGAACTTATACACCCAAGTCATCAGGTTGCAGTACCCCATTTGAAGAACAGCATGACATTTGGAGTGTTATGTATAAAAAAAAGCTTGCAGATTGTACAAGAATGTTAAGTTTGAAATCCTTTGATCTCTCCAACTCTGCCCCAGTACTCATTCACACAAGATTACTCTACTCCAGATTTCCTTAACCACCTCAGTTTGTTCATGGGTTTGCTTTGGATGGCAGGAAGGCCTTTTTTTGCCAGCTGCCTTTATTGAATTTTTTTATTTATCTTCAAAAATATCTAAATACAGTTCCAATTCTTCAACCTGCAAACAGCAGTCTTATAAATCTTGAACAACACCAACAAAATGCTGGAGAAACTCAGAAGGTCAGGCAGCATCTATGGAGAGGAATAAACAGTCAACATTTTGGGTGAAGACCCTTCGTCAGGTTTGGGAATTAAGGGGGAAGAAGCCAGAATAAGAAGGTGGAGGGAAGGAGAGAGGAGTACAAGCTGCTGGGTGATAGGTGGGGGGAAAAGTACGAGGTTAGAGGAGGGGAGATGAAGTGAAAGGCTGGAAGGTGATAGGTGGAAGAGTTGAAGGGCTGAAAGAGGAATTGGCCTTCTTAGGAGAGGACTATGGACCTTTAGATCTAATCCAATGGTGGACTCTCTTTGCTCAGCCAACAACAACAAAGAAATTTCTGGCTCCTTGTTGGCTGCAAATTCACTGCTATATGTGGTATAAACATGGTGATGATGCAACCATAATAAAGGAGTTGGCCAGGAAATTTTTAGTATCCTGACAACTTGCAAGTAGTCTTCCTGCAGAAATTCCTGCTGCTCTATTTCAGGCTGAATTTTCCTGGAAGTTGTCAGTTTATGGGGGATCTTCTGACAAGATGAATGAGTTGAGAAAGGGATCGATTGCTGGTGGGTTGATGATGTTCCTGTGATGTCACATAGGGGAGTGCCAATCCAATATGGCAGCCAAAGATGGCAGAGTGGAGCCTTGAGAGATGGGGAAACATCAGAAGAGGAGGGAGGCTTTGTAACTGTGGCAATGATGGAGATGTCAAGTGGAAGGAATGTCACTCTCTGTGAATCCTAAGTACTCTGAATTGGAGAAGGAAGCAATGTTGTCCCATTTCTTTTTCTTTCTACATCATGGAAACAAAGCTCTCTCCTCTGGGCTATGTAAGTTCTGAGCCAGCTCTATAGACTGGACAAAGAGATTCAAAAGAGGGGAGTGTTTCTCATTCATTACACCCAGTGCCGTGAAAACCCCTGGAACCCGACTCCACATCACCTCTATCGACACACCAAGCAACATTGGCAAACCGCAGGACTGAAAGTCTAGCTGAATGCTTTGTATTTTGCCACGTGATGATACGCTGGATTCAACCTAGTTTAACTAATAATGTGATGATGTGCTAGACTGAACATGAGACTGAGCATGTGAGAAAACGCATACGTGACTAATCATGTGACTGGGCACAGGACGATGACTGTGTGTAACTGTACACCTGACACCATGTGTAACATGGAAATGAACATGTGACAAAACACGCAACTGAATATATACGTGTGAGCTCATGACCAAACACCAGACTGTATTACTCGTCACATGAGCTAATACATAACTGGACACGAATACATGCCTCAAAACTTGTTAGAAAATTTTATGCACACACGTACATGCACACACACATTTGGGTTTTAAATCTCCATTTACAGATATACCCCATTCAACGCTCAATTCTCCCCCTAAGTTAGCTGATTTTATTTGATTTTGGAAAGAAAATATATGTATATTTCCCACAACTACAATTTAATGTGTAAATTTACACCCCAGGCCTTGTGTGTTACTTATGAGATTTATTTTTATACTTGTGAATTGTAATATAGAATTGTAAAAGTTGGCTGTCAATATGAATTTTATTATATTATATATTAAAATGCTATCAATCTGTAAAGTTTTAATTTAAAAGATTTTCAAGAATAGAGATATTTTTATCTTGACTTCTGATGTTATTCTGGAATCTCCTGTGACTAATCTTGCAATGTACTTTGTTTTCTTCTATTTAATGAATAAAATTAATATCTGATCACTGACCTGCTCTGTCATGTGCACTGTTTCATGAGAGTGAAGGGGATGTGGAGCCATCTTGTCCGTGGTGGTCCAATTGTGGCATCTAACTGGCCAATGTAACAGACTCAAACTAACAGATCCAGTTACACTCAATGGCCACTTTATTAGTTACCTCCTGAATGTAATAAAGTGGCTACTGAGTGTATGTCCGTGGTCTTCCACTGCTGTAGCCCATCCACTTCATGGTTCTACAAGTTGTGCGTTCAGAGATGCTACTGTGCACACCACTTTGTAACGTGGTTATTTGAGTTACTGTCGCTTTCCTGTCAGCTTGAACCAGTCTGGCCATTCTCCTCTGACCTCTCTCATTAACAAGGTGTTTTTACCCACAGAAATGCCACTTACTGGATGATTTTTTAAATTTTTCACACCATTCTCCGTAAACTCTACAGACTGTTGTGTGTGAAAGTCCCAGGAGATCAGCAGTTTCTGAGATATCCAAACCATCCTATCTGGCACCAACAATCATTCCACAATCAAAGTCACTGCGATCACATTTCTTCCCCATTCTGATGTTTGGTCTAAACAACAACTGAACCTCTTGACCATGTCTGCATGCTTTAATGCATTGAGTTGCTGCCACATGATTGGAAGATTAGATAATTGCATTAACGAGCAGGTGTACAGGTATACCAAATAAAGAAGCCACTGAGAGTATTGTGGCATCTACTGGCCAATTTTGCCTCTGTCTATTGCACAGAGACAGACCAAATAATCCATTTATGTTCCACATAATCCTCTCCACAGCCATTGTATCAGTTCAGCATGCTATTTCTTTGTGCTCCATCTCCTCTTCCCTTACCCTTGTTACCTTTCCTTCCACCTCACTCCACTTCCTATTTCCATCCCTTCCTTCTCTTTCAACACATTCCCCTTCTCAGCTCATCCACATTGCTCCCCCCCCCCGCAATCCCTTCTACTTCTCTTTCCCCCATCCCCCATAACCTGGGCACTCAGCCTTTTAAGATGTACCACTTTTTTCTTATCTGCACCATAAGGCATTGAAACCAAATTAGTCCATTTGGCCCATTGAACCTGGTCTGTTATTTCATCATGGCTGCTTTGTTATCCCTCTTAACTTCATTCTCCTGCCTTCTCCAGGTAACCTTTGACGCCCTGACTAATCAGGAGCTTATCTCTGCATAAAATCCAAGAGAACGCTAGCTCTGTTCTGTTTGAGGGAAGTAAGGCAAGAAGATCGTCCTGCAGCATTTTGATTTTGTGCTCAGATCCCAGCATGTGCAATCTCTTATATCTTTAGAAGCCAACTAATATTACATAGATCAGAACTTGGAGATATTGATATTAATCATAATTCCTATTAAAATTATTCACTATGCCTATATTCACTATAGAAAAATAGAGGGCTATGGGTAACACTCGGTAATTTCTAGGGTAAGGACATGTTCGGCACAGCATTGTAGGCCAAAGGGCCTGTATTGTACTGTAGGTTTTCTATGTTTCTAAAATGTAACTAATGACTTGGCCTCCACAACCATCTGTGGCAATAAGTTCCACAGATTCACCTCCTATTGCCTGAAGAAATTCCTCCTTATCTCTGTTATAAAGGGATGTCATCGTATTCTGAGACTGTGCCCTCTGGCCCTACACTCCCTCACTGTAGGAAACATCCTCTCCAAATCTGCTCGTCACTGCCTTTTCTTAATAGAAAATGAGGACCCTCCATCCACCTAATCTCACTTGCTTGCCCTTAATCCACACCCCTGAAGAATACCCAGGGTAGAGAAGTCTAAAACAAGAGGAATTGTAAGGTGAGAGGGGAAAGATTTAAAGGGTACGAGAAGGGCAACTTATTCACACAGAAGTAGATAGGAAAAAAGACCTTAGAACAGGACAGAACAGGAGCAGGTCCTTCAACCCACAATGTTGTGCTGGGCCAATTAAATTAGTATTCAAATGGCTAACTAAACTAATCTCTTCTGTGTACACAATGTCCATATCCTTCCATTTTCTTCACATTCATCTCTCTATCTAAACATCCCCTGAAAGCCTCTGATGTTTCTGCCTCTCCTACCATCCCAGGCTACGCATTCCAGGCACCCACCACTCTGTGTGTAAAATATTGACCCTCACATCTCCTTTGAAATTTCCTCCTCTCACTTTAAATAGACTGCCTCTGGTATTAGACATTTCAACTGTGGAAAAAAGGTACTGTCTGTCTACTCTGTCTATCTCTCTCATAATCCTATAAACCTCTATCAGATCTCCCTCAGTCTCTACTACCCCAGAGAAAGTTCCAAGTTTGTCCAACTTCTTTTTATAGCACACGCCCTCTAATCCAGACAGCATCCTAGTAATCCTCTTCTACACCCTCTCCAAAGTCTTGACGTCCTTGCTATAATGGGGACACCAGAACTGTGTACAACTGGAGTTTTATAAGGGTGCGATATAACTTCCTGATCTTGAACTTAGTGCCTAGACTAATAAAGGGAAACATGCCATATCCCTTCTCAACCACCCCATCAACCTGTGTAGCCATTTTCAGGGAGATAAGAACTTGGACCCCATCAACACTGCTAAGGGTCTTGTTCTTAACACTGTACTGTCTCTTTACATTTAACCCACCAAGGTGCAAAACTTCACATTTGGCTGGGTTAAACTCCATCTGCCATTTCTCCATCCCTGCCTGCATTTGATCTGTATCTCACTGTATTCTTTGCTAGTCATTTATGCTATCCACAACTCCATCATCTGTAAACTTACTGACCTACCCTCTACATTTACATCCAGGTCATTTAAATACATTGCAAACAGCAGAGGTCCCAGTAAGATCTCTGTGGAACTCCACTAATTACAGAGCTCCAGCTGAAATAAGTCTTTTTGACCACTACCCCATATCTACTTTGGACAAGCCAGTTCTAAATCCAAATGGCCAATTCACCGTTGGTCCCATGCATCATAAGCATCTTGATAAGCCTTCTATGAGGGTCCTTGTCAAACACCTCACTAAAATCCACGTAGACAACATCCACAGTTCTACCTTCATCAATCACCCTCATCATCTTGTCAAAAAAAACTCAATCAAGTTAGGAAGGCATGACATGCCCTACACAAAGCCTTGTTGGCTCTCCCTAATTAGGCTATGTATTTCCATTTGCTCATAATTCCTATCTCTAAGAGTTGTCTCCAGTAACTTCCCTACAGCTGATGATATTTACTTGGATTTCCAGAAGGCGTTTGATAAGGTGCCACATAAAAGACTTATCCATAAGATAAGGATGCATAGAGTTAGGAGTGATGTATTAGCATGGATAGAGGATTGATTAACCAATAGAAAGCAGAGAGTTGGGATACATGGGTGTTTCTCTGGTTGGCAATTAGTGGTGAGTGGTGTGCAGCAGGAGTCGGTGCTGGGCCCTCAACTGTTCACGATATACAGTAATGATCTGGAAGAGGAGACTGACTGTAGTGTATCTAAGTTTGCTGATGACACTAAATTGAGTGGAAAAGCAAATTGTGCAGAGGATATGGAGAGCCTGCAAAGAGAGATAGATAGGTGAAGTGAATGGACAAGCAAGGGTCTGGCAGATGGAGTACAATGTGGGTAAATGCAAGGTCATTCACTTTCGAAGGACAAATAGAAGGTCAGATTATTATTTAAATGGTAAAAGATTGCAGCATGCTGCTATGCAGAAGGACTTGGGAGTGCTTGTGCATGAATCGCAAAAGGTTGGTTTGCAGGTACAGCAGGCTATCAAGAAGGCAAATGGAATGTTGGTCTTCATTGCCAGATGGATTGGATTTAAGAGCAGGGAGGTTATGCTGCAACTGTATAGGGTACTGGTGAGGCCACATCTGGAGTATTGAATGCAGTTCTGGTCTCCTTCCTTGAGGAAGCATATACTGGCTTTGGAGGCAGTGCAGAGGAGGTTCACCAGGTTGATTCCAGAGATGAGGGGGTTAGACTATGAGGGGAGATTGAGTCGCCTGGGAATGTACTCACTGGAATTCAGAAGGATGAGAGGAGATCTTATAGAAACATATAAAATTATGAAAGGGACAGTTAAGATAGAGGCAGGAAAGTTGTCATAAACAAGTGAAAATCTGCAGATGCTGGAAATCTGAGCAACACACACAAAATGCTGGAGGAACTCAGCAGGTCGGGCAGCATGTAGGAAAAGTGTACAGTTGATGTTTTGGGCTAAACCCCTTTGGCAGGAAAGTTCTTTCCAGGGGTAAGTGAGACTAGAACTAGGAGACATAGCCTCAAGATATGGGGGAGTAGATTTAGGATGGAGATATGGAGGAACTGCTTTTCCCAAAGAGTGATGAATCTGTGGAATTCTCTGCCCAATGAAGCAGTGGCTACCTCAGTAAATATATTTAAGACAAGGTTGAATAGATTTTTGCATAGTAAGGGAATTAAGGGTTATGGGGAAAAGTCAGATAGCTGGAGATGAGTGCATGGTCAGATCAGCCATGACCTTATTGAATAGCGGAGCAGAGTCGAAGAGCCAGATGGCCTACTCCTGCTCTTATTTCTTATGTTCTTATATGAGACTCATCAGTCTATAGTTTCCATGATTATCCCTGGCTTCCTTCTTGAATAACGGATCAACATTAGCTACTCCCCAGTCCTCCAGGACATTGCCTATGGCTTGAGAGGACACAAGGATATTGGTCAATGCCCCAGAAATCTCATCTATTACCTCTCTCAATAATCATCCATATCTGCAACTGATCTATCAACCTGCTGTACTCTTTACCAGTCTTCTATGCAGTCCATGACACCACCGATCTTCAATATCATCTGTAAACTTACTAACATACCCTGTACCTCTTTGACTGTACCTCTTCCTGGAGATGCTGCCTGGCCTGCTGCGTTCACCAGCAACTTTGATGCGTGTTTCTTGAATTTCCAGCATCTGCAGAATTCCTTGTGTTAACATACCCACCTACACTTTTGTCCAGGTCGTTCTTATACATCACAAACAGCAGAGGTCCCAGCTCAGATCACTACAGAAGGTGGTGGGTAAATGGGAGAAAGTGACAGAGGAGGTGCGGGAGGCAAATACAATCACAGTGCTTAAAAAAAGATTTAGAACAGGATGGAACAGAGGGACATGGGCCAAATGCAGGAAAATGGAATGATTGTAGATAGACATCTTATTAAGCACGGACAAGCAGGGCTGAAATGTCTGCTCCCATGCTATACAACTCTGACCCTATAACTATTAGGGTTCTTCTCGTCCTCATTCAGATGCCTTTTAAACACCATGAAGTTTTCTGCTGACACCTGTACTTGCTGAATTCCAAACCTCAGTTATAATAGTTAAACATTGATGGGATGGACCAAAGAGCTTCTCTCTTTCATTCTCTTGCTGACTAGAAAAATTGCTCAACTCCCCTCTCACCCGCTTTCAGAATGCCTAATGCCTTATGATTTCTGACATTTGTTGCAGTCCGGTTGCAGCTTGTGCTATTCCATTGAAAATTAGCCATAGGAGTTTTTCAATCAGAGTTCAATTTCATTAGGGGTTTGGGGAGATTTGGTATGTCACCAAAGACACTGGCCAATATCTACGGATGTGCTGTGATGAGCATTCCAACTGGTTATGTCACTGTCTAGTATGGAGGGGCTACTGTACAGGACTACAAAAAGCTGCAGAGGGTTGTAATCTCAGCCATCTCCACCATGGGCACTAGCCTCCCCAGCATTCAATAGGTAATGCATCGAAAAGTTGGCATCCTTCATTAAGGACTCCCATCACCCAGGACATGCCCCCTTCTCAGTCCTAGCATCAAGGAGGAGGTATGGGAGCCTGAGGACACACACTCAACATTTCAGAAACAGCTTCTTCCCCTCTGCCGTCAGATTGTTGAATGGACATTGAATCCATGAATATAACCTCACTAATTTTTCCTGTCGGAGAAGATTTTCCCTATAACTCAGGCCCTCAAGTCCTTAACATCCTTGTAAATTTTCTCTGTACTCTTTCAATCTAAATGGTTTCTTTCCTGTAGGCAGGTGACCAGAACTGTACACGATACTCCAAATTTCCCTGCCCAGTTCCCATTTCCCCTCCACAAGTGCATTATCTCATATTTCTCCAGATGGGATTCCACTTGCCATTTTCTATCTTCTCTGTTCAACTCATCAGATTCCCACCTCCTGGAATTTTTGCCCATGATAAATGACACTGTTAATTTTTATTTTTTATTCAGAGATGCAGCATGATATCCCAATGAGCCCACACTCATGTGAACAATTAACTTACTAGTTAGTGCGCCTTTGGACTGTGGGAGGAAACCGGAGCGCCCGGAGGAAACCCATGAGGTCACAGGGAGAACATACAAACTCCACACAGATAGTGACGAAAATCAAACCCAGGTTATCGGTGCTGTAACAGCGTTACACTAACTACTACACTACCATGCTGCCTGGATGTTTCCTGGTTCTCACGTTCATCCCCAAAACTCATGATCACAGGTGCCTACACCCTTCTTGCAACCAGTTTAATAGCAAGTAATTCTTAACCCAGTTGGACAATATCTCTCAAGTTTTACAATACCCTTTTCTTCTTTCCCAACTCTCAATTTTTATTATAACTTACCAAAGCAGGGAAAATTCTTATTTTTTGTGTCTACCCCATCCCCTGCTGTGTCAGAGATTTTTTTTACTCTGTAGGTTCCAAGAGAATCCAAAAGGTCAGGAAATCCAAATGCCCTTTACATCTCCAACTCTAAATCTTGCATCCTTCATCCAAACCCACCTGTCTGAACAGCCCCATCTCCAAAACATTCCTCTGTAGTTAATGTCAAACTATGTGCAAAGGTAATGAAAAAGACAAAAGACTCATGGGCTTTTTTTCCTTGTTGTGTTTTAGTCTCAGCAGAGTCAATCTGGAACACTTGGAATCTCAGCACAGTCTTGGAGGCCTTGGAAAACCTTTTTTTTTCCCCTTAACTTGCCTGGAGAATGGGAACCGGGAGCAAGCCCTTGTTTTCCTCAACATCTGTACGTTCCTGTGTTGGTTCTGAGACTGGACAAAGGTTGTGGAAGGGAAAGAATTTTGGGCACAGGTGTTTCAAAAACGTGCGAACACCACTAGGGAGCTGAAGTACGCTGCTCAGTTCTTGTGGCTGATGAATGTCTTCACCTTCTGGCCGCAAGTGGAAGCCAGGAAAACCTGCCACCAATCCCCGCTCTGCTGATGTCCCTGAAATCAAAAGGGCAAGTCACTTTTTTTGTTTAATACTGTATCCAATCAATGCAAGATGGCGCCAGCAGCCAACAAGATTAACGATGATGTCCTGCAGACAGATCATGAAACAGCTTCCTCTTCTTCTTATTTTAAATATACCTCTGCTATTAATCTGTGTGCAGGTAGAATCTGTAATTTTAATGAAGTGTTTCTGGGCCAACCTGGTGATCTGATGCTTTTGAGGTCTCCAATGGAATTCAGGGTGGTTGAGAATGGAGCATGCAGCCTAATGGTGGAGTGCGAACCCATGGTTGGCTCTATTGCTTGCCTATCAAAGCATCGAGTAATATTGAAATTAACGAGGAAGAGAGGGGAAACGAGTGGGTGCCTGGTGCCATCAACCTGCGCTTGACTGGTCTCCCTCTCCCTCTCACTCACTGCTGCCAGAGGGAAGTGCAGGAGTCTTGGGCCTCAGGCAAGGTTTGATTGGCGCTGTTTGTGGATTGGATTGAACTCATTTTTAGAGGACTCTGCAGTTCTTGTTATATGTGTTTCTGGTTTCTGGTCACACCTTTTATTTATTGCTTTAACACGGACTGGCTCTGCGACCTGTAATCAATGAATGACACAGTGCAAAACTGAACTGAACTGAACTACACTGAACATCCCCGAACTGTTTCATGGACTCGGTGGTTTGCTGTTTAATATTCTGTGTGTTATTTACTCGTTTTCTGAGATCCTTTCTTTCTTGTTTGTTGGCTTTATTGACTTTGGTTCTGTCAGTTCATTTCTCCTCTCACCTCCAAAGCTTCACTACTTTCTGTTTTTTCCTCATTGTGGATACAGCCCAGTCCATCATGGGTATAACCCTCACTACCACTGTGCTCATCTACAAGGAGTGTTGTTGCAAGAAAGCGGCATCCATTGTCAAGGACCACCACCACTCAGGCCATGCTGTCTCTCGCTGCTGTCATCAGGAAGAAAGTACGTGAGTCTCAAGACCAACACCACCAGGTTCAGGAACAATTATTACCCCTCAACCATCAGGCTCTTGAACCAGAGGGGATAACTTCACTCACCCCAATACTGAACTGTTCCTGTACCCTATAGATTCACGTTCAAGGACCCTTCATTTCATAGTCTCGATATTTATCGCTGATTTATTTATTATTATTATTTTGACTATTATTTTCTTTCTGCGTTGCTCAGTTTGTTTTCAATGCCTTTTGCACATTGTGTTTGTCCGTCTTGTTGTGTGGAGTCAATCATTGATTCTATTGTGCTTCTTCGTATTTACTGTAAATGCCCGCAAGAAAATGACTCTCAGGTACACACACCAGCCTGGCCTGCTGATTCCCTCCAGCACTGTGTGTGTGTTGCTTGGATTTCCAGCATCTGCAGATTTTCTCTTGTTTGTGAAATGAATCTCAGGGTTGTATATGGTGACACATAGATACTTCGACAATGAGCTTCGAAAACCTTTAGGTCACATATCTCCTGCTTTTCCCGTCAGCAGCTGCCACTGTCTCCCCACAACACCCCCACTGGGGAGATGCTGAGTTCTCGAGTCATCGTGAGGGAAAGGCCTCAGCTAGAGCCACCAGGCCGAAGATTAAATTTTAACTTGCAGAACAGAGCTTCCACCGCTGGAGTGACTCAGCGACAGGTCATTCATCTGGGGGCGGATAAGGATCAGATCTGTTCCTGTTGACAGTGGGCTGTTTCCACTGCGAGGTGAGCAGGCAGAGGAGCATGAAGCCTTTGACAGTGGCCTCAGGTGGTGAGCAACCTTTGGTACAAGTCTCTGAGGGTTACAAACCAGTCAGGTAGCTTATGTACCCCCAAGTTTGGCTCACTAATGCTTCAGAGACACGCCAACAAGCACTGTATAAACATGCATTGGTGTGTATTCCTCTGTGGTAGATTTAAATAACACTAAAACATACACACAATATTTCATTAGAAGATGGAGGATATTTTGCCACCAAAATCTCTAGCAAATAGAGATATAACTCTACATGATATGAGATATATACAGATGTCATTCTATCTGGCTGTATACTGTCTCAAATGAAGGGGCCACTGCACAGGATTGCAAAAAGCTACAGAAAGTTGTGAACTTAGCCAGCTCCATCATGGGCACTGGCCTCCTCAGCATCGAGGACATCTTCAAAAGACCATGCCTCAAAAAAGGCACATCCATTATTAAGTACCCTCTTCACCCAGGATGTGCTCTCTTCTCCTTACTCCCATCAGGGAGGAGCTACAGGAGCCTGAAGACACACACTCAACATTTTAGCACAGTTTCTTCCCCTCTGCCATTGGATTTCTGAATGGACGATAAACCCATGAACATTATCTTGTTACCTTTGTTCTCTTTTGCACTACTTATTTAATTAAAATTTTTAATACAGGTTCAGTACCCCTCATCTGAAATGCCTGGGGCTGGAAGTATTTTAGATCTTGGATTTTTTCCGATTTTGGAACATACAATGATATACCTTGGGATCGCCATCATTTCCGACTCTGAATTTACCAGTAAGCCGTCTTTGTCTTCCACATGTTTATCACACAAATGGACTGATACAGCCGTTCAATGTGTTAGATTTTCATCAGCAATGCTCTTGGCAAATTCATCAATGAATTTCTCTGCTGGATCATGATTAGCAGGTGCTTTATCACCACAAATCTTTAACAATTTAATGCCGTGCCTTTCCTTAAATTTCTGGATCCAGTCTGCTGAATATTCACAATTGCTTTCAATTTTCAGTTCATCATGATAGATCTTTGCTTGTTTTGTGATTAGCATGCTGCTAAGCAGCATACGTTCACTCAGACACTGACAAATCCACTCTTTCAATACACGATTGAGATCTTTTTCCGCTTGATACAATATTTTTCATTAATTTCTGTTCATTTCATATGTGAGGTCACGTCTCAGAATTGACTGTGGCGCGCAGTGACCTGTGTATCGCCTGGGAACCTTCGTTGATATGTGACATCATGTCAGCACTCAAAAAAATTTTGGATTTTGGAATTTCAGGTAAAGTGTACTCAACATGTATATATTTCTTCTTGTGATTTTATAGTTTTTTTCATGTATGGCACTGTAATTCTGCTGCAAAACAACAAACTTCTTGAGATATGTCAGTAAGATTAAAGCTGATTCTGACTTCGGTTCGCACCATGTTGCATTCAGTTAACCAACCAGCGGACTGCTTTGTTGAGCATCATCCACCACAAGTGGGACTTCACGATGGCCAAAGATTTTAATTCACATTCCCGTCCCCATTCCCATTCCGATGTGCCAATCCATGGCCTCCTCTTGTGCCAACATGAGGCCACCCTCAGGCTGGAGAAGCAACACCTTATAATCCGTCTGGGTAGCCTCCAACCTGACAGCATGAATATCGAATCATAAAATCCTTGCATTGCCCATTTCAAGTTGCTCTTGTGAAGGTGGTGGAAGGCCCTTGAAGTCCTTTATTCTTGGAACATGCGAGAATAAGGGGTAAACTCACAGGCGTTTATAAAATCATAACTACAGGAGATTCTGCAGATGCTGGAAATTCAGAGCAAAACACACAACATGCTGGAGGAACTCTTTCCCGTTTGCTTGTCCCTCAAATTGGCCCACTGATGATTCCACAGCCTCTGCCCTCCACTCCGTCCTGTCCCACCTGGAAAATGGTGCCTCATATACCAGAATGCTGTTTATCAACTTCAGCTCAGAGTTTAATACGATTAACCCTCAGAAGCTGGTGGGTAAACCCTCATTAGGTCTCAGCACCCCTCTCTGTAACTGGATCTTGGACTTTCTGACAGAGAGACCACACAGTCAGTCAGTGTTGGCAGCAACATCTCTAGCCCCATCACGCTGAGCACCAGCGCCCTCTAGGGTCTGTGTTTAGCCGGCTGCTGACGCTTGGCTGTACTACCAGATCCAGCTCAAATCGAATCATCAAGCTCACTGATGAAACGACAGAGGCTGGCCTCATCAACGACAATGACAAGACAGCATACAGAGAGGAGGTAGAGTGACTTGTGGAATGGTGTGACACAATTACTTGAGTCTCAAGATGGACAGGACTAAAGGGGTGAATATGGCCTTTAGGAAGGTCCAGGCTGACCACTCCTCACTGTACATACACGGCTCCTCCATGGACAGAGTCAGGAACACCAAGTCTCTGGGAGCACACATTATGGACAATTTCATCTGGTCCCTCAACATCACTTCTTTAACTAACAGAGAACAGCAGCGTCTTCACGCCCCGAGGAGGTTGAGGCAGATAGGCCTCCTTTCCACCCGTGCCCCCCCCACCCCACCATTCTAACCAATTTTTACAGGAGCATCATTGAGAGTGCCCTGACCAGCTGCATCACCATCTTGTACAGGAATTGTAAGGCATCTGTCCGCAAGAGCCTACAAAGAATTGTGAGGACTCCTGAGAGGATCATCAGAGTCTCTCTTCTACCCACCTAAGATAATTATCAGATGTGCTGCATACACAGCATTGTCAATGACCTTCCTACCCATCCCACAATCTCTTTGACTTTCTACCATCCAGTAGGAGATGCCATTGCGTTAGGACAAGGACTGTTAGGATGGGAAACGGCTCCTTCCCCCAGACCGTGAAACCTCTGAACTCCCTGCCACCACCCAAGTATCACCACGTACGAAGCCCCAGTACTGTTATACTGTTAACTCTTTAACTTGTGCAGTAAATGCACCTCATGCTAAAGGTCAATCTTCTGGAATATATTTCATTATTTGTTAATATATTTGTGGTAATATTACCTTATGTGAGTTATATGTACTGTGCTGTGCAACGTGGTTCAGAGGAACAATGTTTCATTTGCTGGTATGCATGTATACAGTTGAATGATGATAAACTTGAACTTGAACTTAAAAAGTTGGCACAACATTATGGTTCGAAGGGCCTGTACTGTGCTGTAATGTTCTATGTTCTAACTATTCCCTCTTTTTACTCAAAAGCTCCATCCATGGCAACATCCTGGAGAACCTCCTGCACCCTCTCCATTGCGGTCATATCCTTCCTGTAGTCTGGCAAACACAACTGCACACATTGCACCAAGAGTGGCCGAAACAATACCTTATGAAGTTGTACCAAACTGTTTCAAGGAAAAATAAGTGAATTTTCTCACCACCATGAATAGAGTGATGGAAAGTATAGATAGATAATCAAAGCCTGAGTCGGAATAGTGCCTGAAGGATGGTGAAGAGGGTCCAGGAGGGAGTTCCAGAGCTTAGGATCCTGGCAGTCAAACGCACAGCAGCCAGTAATGGAGTGATAAAAAATGGATGATGTACAAGAGGCTGGAAAGAAAGGAGCAGAGAAATCTTGTGGGGCTGGAAGATGCTTCACTGAAAAGAAGTGGATGCATTTGAAAACAAGGATTGATGTCAATGTTCGATATAGGTCAGAAAGAACAGAAATGGTGGGTGATTGTTGTTGGTACATCTTGCAAATATATGGTATGCCTACCTCTGTTGAGAGAGCAGACAGGAGTGGCAGTGACTGAACACAAAGGAAAGGAGAGTTAAATAGAGGTAAGGCTTGGGTGACCTTCGTCGGCCTTGTGTAATCATCCCTGTGCAAACCTCTTCAAAGAACCTGTATCATATTTCTGTGAGTGCACTGATGAAGTTCACTTCATTGTGTGTTTTGTTGGTGGAAGGGTAGAGGGGGCTGGGGTAGAAGGGTAGGATGATATCCTGTGGAAACAATACGCCCTCAATATATCCCAGGTTACTGATATAACAGGTGAGCAGATAACAGTGGTGCTTCATTTGCCTGTCCAGAATCTTTCAGAGCTCCCATTTCAGAATCCGAATCGCCAGCATTATGTACATTGATCTGGTTCCAGGTCAAACCCCACAAACCCTTCCCCACCATCTGTCCTTTCTCAGATAGAAGGGCTCCCTTTGTTAGGGGTTCACATCCAGAGACCCCTCAAAGTGGTTGTACAAGTTGATAGGGTGGTTGGGAAGGCATACAGAGTGTTGGCCTTTATTAATCAGGAATTGAGTTCAATAACTGTGAGATTCTGTTAACACCCTGGTTAGACCAAACTTGGAGTATTGTGTGCATATCCAAGTGCTTTTTAATAGATAATATTGAATCTGCCTCAACAACTTCTTTTGGCAGCTATTTCCATACACTCACCATTCTCTGCACCAAAAATGGCCCCTCAAATCACATTTAAATCTCTCCACTCTCTCTTCAAATTCTTGACCCATAGTATGTGACTCTCAAAATATGCAGAAAAGACAGCAATAATCCACATGTTCTTTGCCTCAAAATTTTACAGTTTTATACAGATCTAAGGCTAGGTCTTTACTTCAAAGAATAAAGACCTAGTGTGGCCAACATTTCCAATAACACAGGTCATCAAGATCTTTCAACACCCTTGTAATTCTATTCAGCTCCATCATCTCTTCCAATGCAGGGTGACCAAAACACTGTACTCAAAGTATGGCCTCAACAATGACTTGAATAACTGCAATATAATGTCCCAGCTACAATTATATCTGTGTCAGTGTGGCACCCTACGTCACTAATATCTGTGTCAGTGTCCCACCCTACGTCACCAATACCTGTGCCTGTTCCAGAATATTTCACGAATATCTGTGTCAGTGTCCCAACCGACGTCACTAATATCTGTGTCAGTGCTACCCTATGTCACAAATATCTGAGACTGTCGCACCTTATGTCACTAATATCTGTGTTTCTGCCCACCCTACATCACTAATATCTGTGTGAGTGTCACACCCAACGTCACTAATATCTGTTTCAGTGTGCCACAATACATCACTAATATCTGTGTCTGTATGCCAACCTCTGTCACTAATATCTGTGACTGTGACACCCTATGTCACTAATATCTATGTCAGTGTCCCATCTTATGTTACTAATACTCGTGCCTGTGTCCCACCCTACGTCACTAATATCAGTGTCAGTGCCACCCTACGTCACTAATATCAGTGTCAGTGTTCCACCCTATGTCACTAATATCTGTTTCTGTATCACACCCTATGTCACTAATATCTGTGTCTGTGTCCCACATTATGTCACTAATATCTGTGTCAGTTCCACCCTATGTCACTAATATCTGTGTCTGTGTCCCACATTATGTCACTAATATCTGTGTCAGTTCCACCCTATGTCACTAATATCTGTGTCTGTGTTCCACCCTATGTCACTAATATCTGTTTCTGTATCACACCCTATGTCACTAATATCTGTGTCTGTGTCCCAGCCTATGTCATTAATATCTGTGTCAGTTCCACCCTATGTCACTAATATGTGTTTCTGTGTCACACCCTATGTCACTAATATCTGTGTCTGTGTCCCAGCCTATGTCACTAATGTCTGTGTCTGTGTCCCACCCTATGTCACTGATATCTATGTCAGTGCTACCCCACGTCACTAATACCTGTGTCTGTGTACCAGCCTTGTCACTAATATTGTGTCTCTGTAACCCTATGTCACTAATATTGTCTGTGTGCCACCCTACATCACTACAATCTGTGTCTGTGTCGCACAATATGTAACTAATATCTGTGTCCGTGTCACACTATGTCACTACTATCTGTGTCAATGTCACACACTACGCCACTAATATCCGTGTCAGTTCCACCCTATGTCACTAATATCTATGTGAGTGTCACACCTGACGTCACTAATATCTGTTTCAACGAGCCACAATGCATCACTAATACCTGTGTCTGTATGCCAACCTATGTCACTAATATCTGTGTCTGTGACACCCTATGTCACTAATATCTGTGTCTGTGTCCCACCCTATGTCACTAATATCTGTGTCTGTGTCCCACCCTATGTCACTAATACCTGTGTCTGTGTCCCAACCTACGTCACTACTATCTGTGACAGTGCCACCCTATGTTACTAATATCTGTGTCAGAGTTCTACTCTATGTCACTAATACCTGTGTCAGTGTCCCACACTTCGTCATTAATATCTGTGTCTGTGTCCCAGGCTACGTCACTAATGTCTGTGTCTGCGTCCCAACCTATGTCACTGATATCTGTGTCAGTGCTACCCCACGTCACTAATACCTGTGTCTCTGTGCCAGCCTTGTCAGTAATATTGTGTCAGTGTCACCCTATGTCACTAATATTGTGTGTGTGCCACCCTACATCACTACAGTCTGTGTCTGTGTCCCACAATATGTAACTAATATCTGTGTCTGTGTCACGCTATGTCACTAATATCTGTGTCAATGTCACACACTACGCCACTAATATCTGTGTCAGTGTCACACCCTACGTTACTAATATCTGTGTCAGTGTCCCACCATACATCACTATTATCTGTGTTTGCACCCCACCCTACGTCACTAATATCTGTGTCTGCGTGACACACTAAGTCACTAATATTTGTGTCAGTATCACACCCTATGTTACTAATATCTGTGTCAGTGTCTCACACTACATCACTAATATCTGTTTCAGTACCACCCTACGTCACCAATATCTGTGTCTGTGTGCCACCCTTTGTTGCTAATATCTTTGTCAGTGCCACTCAATGCATTAATACTTGTGTCAGTGTCCTAACCTATGTCACTAATATCTGTGTCTGGGTGCCATCCTACGTCACTACAATGTGTGTCTCTGTCCCACCCTATGTCACTAATATCTGTGTCTGGGTGCCATCCTACATCACTACAATGTGTGTCTCTGTCCCACCCTATGTCACTAATATCTGTGTCAGTGCCACCCAATGTCACTAATATCTGTGTCCGTGTGCCACACTTTGTTGCTAATATCTTTGTCAGTGCCACTAAATGCATTAAAACCTGTGTCAGTGTCCCACCCTATGTCACTAATATCTGTGTCTGTGTCCCACACTATGTCACTAAAATCTGTGTCTGTGTCCCACGCTATGTCACTGATATCTGTGTCAGTGCCACCCTATGTCACTAATATCTGTGTCTGTGTGCCAGCCTTGTCACTAATATTGTGTCAGTGTCACCCTAGGTCACTAAATTTGTGTGTGTGCCACCCTACATCACTACAATCTGTGTCTGTGTCCCACAATATGTAACTAATATCTGTGTCTGTGTCACGCTATGTCACTAATATCTGTGTCAGTGCCACCCTATGTCACTAATATCTGTGTCTGTGTGCCACCCTTTGTTACTAATATCTTTGTCAGTGCCAATTAATGCATTAAGACCTGTGTCAGTGTCCCAACCTATGTCACTAATATCTGTGTCTCTGTGCCAACCTATGTCACTAATGTCTGTGTCAGTTCCAGCCTATGTCACAAATATCTGTGCCTTAGTCCCTCCCTATGTCCCTAATATCTGTGACAGTGCCACCCTATGTCACTAATATCTGTGTCAGTGCCACACTATGTCACTAATATCTGTGTCAGTGTTCCACCCTACGTCACTAATATCTGTGTCAGTGTCCCAGCCTATGTCACTAATATCTGTGTCTCTGTCCATCATACATCACTATTATCTGTGTTTCTGCCCCATCATACGTCACTTATATCTGTGTCAGTGTCAAACACTACGTCACTAATATCTCTATCTGCGTGACACACTATGCCACTAATATCTGTGTCAGTGTCACACCCAATGTCACTAATATCTGTGTGAGTACCACCCTATGTCACTAATATCTGTGTCTGTGTCCCACCTCAGGTCGCTAATATCTGTGTTAGTGTCCCACCCCAGGTCATTAATATCTGTGTCAGTGTCACACCCTATGTCAGTAATATCTGTGTCTGTATGCCAACCTATGTCACTAATATCTGTGTCAGTGCCACCTTATGCCACTAATATCTGAGACTGTCGCACCGTATGTCACTAATATCTGTGTTTGTGCCCACCCTACATCAGTGATATCTGTGTGAGTGTCACACCCTATGTCACTAATATCTGTTTCAGTGTGCCACAATACATCACTAATACCTGTGTCTGTATGCCACCCGACGTCACTACAATCTGTGTCTGTGTCCCACCCTATGTCACTAATATCTGTGTCAGTGTCACCTCATGTCACTAATATCTGTTTCTGTCTCACACCCTATGTCACTAGTACCTGTGTCTGTGTCCCACACTATGTCACTAATAACTGTGTCTGTGCCACCCTATGTCACTAATATCTGCGTCCGTGTGCCATACTTTGTTGCTAATATCTTTGTCAGTGCCACTCAATGCATTAATACCTGTCAGTGTCCCACCCTATGTCACCAATATCTGTGTCAGTGCCACCCTATGTCACTAATATCTGTGTCTGGGTGCCACCCTACATCACTACACTCTGTGTATGTGTCTCATCCTATGTCACAAATACCTGTGTCAGTGCCACCCCATGTCACTAATATCTGTGTCTGTGTGCCACACTTTGTCAGTAATATTGTGTCAGTGCCACCCTACGTCACTAATATCTGTGTCAGTGTCCCACACTACGTCACTAATATCTGTGTCAGTGTCCCACACTACGTCACTAATATCTGTGTCACTGTCCCACGCTACGTCACTAATATCTGTGTCTGTGTCCCACTCTATGTCACTAATATCTGTGTCTGTGTCCCATCCCATGTCAGTAATAACTGTGTCAGTGTCCCACCCTATGTCACTAATACCTGTGTTTCTGTGCAACCCTATGTCAAAAATATCTGTATTTGTGCCACCCTACGTCACTAATATCTGTGTCTGTGTGACACCCTGTGGTATTAATACCTCTGTCTGTGTCCCAGCCTACGTCACTAATATCTGTGTCAGTGCCACCCTACGTCACTAATATCGATGACTGTCCCAACCTACATCACTAATATCTGTGTCAGTGCCATCCTATGTCACTAATATCTGTGTCTGTGTGACACTCTATGTCATTAATACTTGTGTCTGTGTCCTAGCCTACGTCACTAATATCTGTGTCAGTACCACCTTAGGTCGCTAATATCTGTGTCTGCGCCACCTTTTGTCACTAATATCTGTGTCAGTGCCACCCTATGTCAAAAATATCTGTGTTTGTGCCACCCTACGTCATTAATATCTGTGTCTGTGTGACACCCTGTGGTATTATTACCTGTGCCTGTGTCCCAGCCTACGTCACTAATATCTGTGTCAGTGCCACCCTATGTCACTAATATCTGTGTTTGTGCCCACACTACATTACTAATATCTATGTGAGTGTCACACCTGATGTCACTAATATCTGTTTCAGTGTGCCACAACACATCACTAATACCTGTGTCTGTATGCCAACCTATGTCACTAATATCTGTGTCTGTGACACCCTAGTGAGGCAACCAGAATTGAGCACAGTACTCCAAGTGGGGTCTGACCAGGGTCCTATATAGCTACAACATTACCTCTCAGCTCCTAAACTCAATCCCACAATTGATGAAGGCCAATGCACCGTATGCCTTCTTAACCACAGAGTCAACTTTCGTAGCAGTTTGAGAGTCCTATGGACTCAGACCACAAGATCCCTCTGATCCTCCGCAGTGCAAAGAGTCTTGCCATTAATGCTATACCCTGCCATCATATTTGACCTACCAAAATGACCCACCTCACACTTAACTGGGTTGAACTCCATCTGCCACTTCTCAGCCCAGTTTGGCATCCTATCAATGTCCCATTGTAACCTCTGACAGCCCTCCACACTATCCACAACACCCCCAACCTTTGTGTCATCAGCAAATTTACTAACCCATCCCTCCATTTCCTCATCCAGATCATTTATAAAAGTCACAAAGAGTCCCAGAACAGATACCTGAGGCACACCATTGGTCACCAGACTCCATGAGCCGTCTACAACCTTCTGTGGGCAAGCCAGTTCTGGATACACAAAGCAATGTCCCCTTGGATCCCATGCCTCCTTACTTTCTCAATAAGCCTTGCATGGGGCACCTTATCAAATGCCTTGCTGAAATCCATATACATTACATCTATGGCTCTACCTTCATCAATATGTTCAGTCACATCCTCAGAAACTTCAATCAGGCTCATAAGGCATGAACTGCCTTTGACAAAGCCATGCTGACTATTCCTAATCATATTATGCCTCCTCAAATGTTCATAAATCCTGCCTCTCAGGATCTTTCCCATTGACTTACCAACCACTGAAGTAAGACTCACTGGTCTATAATTTCCTGAGCTATCTCTACTCCCTTTCTTGAATAAGAGAACAACATGTGTAACCCTCCAACCCTCTGGACATGTTTCTATATACTTTCCTCCAACCATTCCTTGGAGTCCATGAGGATGAGGGGAGATCTTATAAAGGTAAACAGAATCATGGGGGGTATAGATAGGATGCACGCAGGCATTTATACCTCAGGTTAAGTGAGACAACTGGAGTACATTGCTTTCAGGTGGAAGGTGTAATATTTACGGGGAATCTGAGAGGGAGCTTCATTCAGTGGGTAGTGCACGTGTGGAAAGATCTGCCAGTAAAATTGGTGGATGTGGGTTCAATTGCAAATTTTAAGAGAAATTTGGATAAGTACATGGATCGGAGAGGTATGGAGGGCAATATTCTGGGTGCAGGTAGATGGCATTAGCCAGAAAATTCAGGCCGGCATGGACTAGATGGGCTGAAAGGCCTGTCCCTGTGCTGTGGTGCTCCTCTGACAATAGGATTGAATTTGACTTCAATTTCAGGCCGAGGGATGTGATTCCATCCTGTAGAAATCTGTAACTGGAAGCATCTAGAAGAGAAAAGGTCTCAGGATGGCAGCAGCTGTCATCAGGAACCCACCATCCAGGCTGTGGTTGCTTCTCCTTGCTGCATCAGGCAAGAGGTACTGGAACCTGAAGGCTCAAGATTCACAAAAGATTCTTCCCCACTGCCATACGGTCATGGAGTCACAGCACAGAAACAGACCCTTTAACCTATTTAGTCTGTGCCAATCTGTAACTCTGCATAGTTCCTTCAACCTGCATCTGGACCATGGTCCTCCACAGCCTCCCATCTATGTACCTGTCCAAACTTCTCTAAGAAGTTGAAATCAAATCCACATCCATGACTCCTGCTGGCAGCACATTCCACACTAACACCGCACTCTGAGTGAAGGGTTCTCCCTCACATCCCCCTTAAACATTTTATTTTTCCCCATTAACTCATGTCCTCTAGCTGTCGTCTCACCCAACCACAGTGGAGAAAAGCTTCTTGTATTTTACGATACCTGTGCCCCTCATAAGCAATCAGATTCTCGATCTGTGCTGAAAACCCAAACACTACCTTGGAATATACTTCCCTTAACTTGCAAAATGTCACGCAAGTTATGTATAATTTGTGTTAATTTAAGTTGATTTAATTTACTGCATATTTATCGTAAGACATAGGAGCAGAATTAGGCTATTCAACCCATCATGTCTACTCTACCATTCCATCATGGCTGATTTATTATTCCATGCAACCCTATCCTCTTGCTTTCTCTCTGTAACATTTGATGCCCTGACTAATCAAGAACCTATCAACCTCTACTTAGAATATAATCAATGACTTGGCCTCCACATATGCCTGTGACAATGAATTCCATAGATTCACCACTCTCTGACTAAAGAAATTCCTCTTCATCTCTGTTCTAAAGAGCTTCTAAAGAACCACGGTACCCCATCCTCCCCTTAGAATACTTCTGCTTTGGGATATATCTATCGTTTGCCTTACAAATTGCTTCCAGAAACTCCAGTCATTGCAGTTCTGCCGTCATCCCTGCTAGTGTCCCCTTCCAATCAACTTTGGCCAGCTCCTCTCTCATACTTCCATAGGTCCCTTTACTCCACTGTAATACTGATACATCTGATTTTAGCTTCTTATAGAGTAGAGAGACGGTATCTTTTTCCCAGGGTTGAAACATCTAATACCAGAGGGCACGCATTTGAAGTGAGAGAAGGTAATTTCAAAGGACATGTGAAAGGAAAGTTTTTTGCACCAAAACTTGTGGTAGGTGTCTGGAATGCATGGCCTGGGATGGTGGTAGAGGCAGAAACATCAGGGACTTTTAAGAGATGTTTAGATAGGCACATGAATGTGAGGAAATAAAAGGTTACGGACATTGTGTATGTGGAAGAGGTTAATTTAGTTGACCACTTGATTAATAATTTAATTAGATTGGCACAAAATTGTGGGCCAAAGGATCTGTTCCTGTTCAGTACTGTTCTGTGTTCTATGTTCTTTGGTCCCCTGTTAAGTTTGTAATGTACTGCAAAAAGCTAATTTAAATCGTGGTTTATGACTCCATTGCAGGTGATGGCCAAGAACCTTCCTCGCTTTGCCTCCTGTTTAACCTTAACCACCCTCCCGCTTCCCTATCTGTCCACCCTGCCCCCATCTCTCTTTCCTGTTCCCACACAGGTCTACCTGGCTGACTCTGGTCACTCATCTGTCAGCTGCACAAGCAATTAGGGATGTTAATTTTTATTGGCCTGTACAAACACAAGGTTGTTAGCAATCATAAAGGATTGTTCTGGTTCACGGGCACTGAGTTTTATGAGCAAGGTGCCCTGTGCAGGGAAAGAGAGCGGACATCTGGCTACCTGGTCGCGGACGGCCACACAAATTCCCAGCCGAGTGGAAACTTTGCTCCTTTTACGATCGCTCAGGGCTTTGGGGTTTACGCAGAAGCAATAAAAACTAAGAGTCCTAATTGCGTTGGGAGGATGCAGCATCGGAGCTGGGAATTTCAGAGCAAGAGCCCGTGAACTCTGCGGGACCTCCGAGCACTGTTTTGGTTGCAGCTCAGTGCAGAACCTGTCCGGGTGGGGTGTGGGGAGGTGCAGTGGGCAGGAAGGGAGGGAGTTTAACTTGTTTCGTCAATCATTAATCCGCTACACATACAACCGGCTGGCTGCTATCACCCTCTTGATATCACATGGGTGCGGTCGCAGCCTTAGCTTTGGAGGCACTTTTGCCACCTGGCAGTGTCGGGTTTACTTGTGCTTGGCTGGCTATACTCTTGTCTCAGTGTAGGTCACAGGTTCAATCGTTAGCCCAGTCTGAGACCCTCTGCGGCGGCAGTTGCTTGATTCATAGTGTCAAACAGCACAGAAGCAGGCCTTTCAGCCCATGAGACATGGAAGCAGAATTAGGTCATTCGGCCCATCAAGTCTGCTCTGCCATTCCATCATGGCTGATTTATTATCCCTGTTAACACCATTCTCCTGTCTTCTCCCTGTAATCTTTGATGCCCTGACTAATCATGAACCTCAGATATACCCAGTGACCTGGCCTCCACAGCCAAGTAGGAGGAAAGGGTTGGATTGATCTTAGAGTAGATTAAAAGGCTGGCATATTTGACCAACATCTTTGTTCCTCTGTTGGCACAGGCAAGTTTTTGGAGGACTGGCGAGGAGCTAATATTGTTCCATTATTTAGGAAGGGAACTAGAAATAACCCTGGAAGCTATAGACCTGCAAGTGCCATGTTAGTGATAGGGAAGCTACAGGAGAGAATTCTTAGGGATAGGATTTATGAACATTTGGAAAACCTGGGTCTAATCAGGGAGAAACTGCATGGCTTTGTGCGGAGCAAATCATGTCTTACTAACATGATAGAGATTTTTGATGAGTTGACGAGGGTGGGTTAGTTGCGATTGTGATTGCAGTTGATATGAAGACTGGTGATGGTGTGGATAGATTAGATGATTGACAAAGAATACAGCAGAATATCAATCTTTTGCCAATATGGGCAGAGAAATGGCAGATGGAGTTTAACCCAGCCAAATGTGAAGTGTAACTCTAATGTTATCCACTCCAATAATGATCACTCCTACAATAGCCGCTCTGCCTACATCTTGCTTCTTTTTATTGTCCTTTGTTGAGTGCCTAATAGATCATTATGATTGTAGCCTGCCAGAAAGTCCTGAAAGACCCTTTTTAAGTCTCACGCCGCCTCAGCCAAACAAGCGAGAACTATAGTTCAGATACAGGTTATTGGGAGTAAGAAAAATGACAGTTTGGTCCAGACTCGATGGGCAACGGGACTGTTCCTGTGCTGTAGTGTGCTATGACTCTATGACTAAGACCCAGGAATCTGGTAGCATGTGTTGTGTCTGAGCCTTTACAGCCTTCTAAAATTTCAAAGCTTCGCCACTTGAAGAAATTTCCTCTTTTCTCATTTCTAATTGGTCTAACTCTTACTTGAAGCCACTGAACCTTGGTTCTGGAATTATCAGCATTCGTAACAAGGTGGATGAATTGAAAGTGCA
This sequence comes from Mobula birostris, assembly GCF_030028105.1. Classification (NCBI taxonomy): domain Eukaryota; kingdom Metazoa; phylum Chordata; class Chondrichthyes; order Myliobatiformes; family Myliobatidae; genus Mobula; species Mobula birostris. The sequence goes on along the minus strand of NC_092375.1, from coordinate 110,007,793 downwards.
GATTGTTGTTAATGATTATGATGTAGTTGGGGTCACAGAGACATGGCTCCAGGGTGACCAAGGATGGGAGCTCAACGTTCAGGGATATTCAATATTCAGGAGGGATAAATATGAAGGAAGGGGAGGTGGGGTGGCGTTGCTGGTTAGAGAGGAGATTAACGCAATAGAAAGGAAGGACATAAGCCGGGAAGATGTGGAATCGATATGGGTAGAGCTGCGTAACACTAAGGGGCAGAAGACGCTGGTGGGAGTTGTGCACAGGCCTCCTAACAGTAGTAGTGAGGTCGGAGATGGTATTAAACAGGAAATTAGAAATGTGTGCAATAAAGGAACAGCAGTTATAATGGGTGACTTCAATCTACATGTAGATTGGGTGAACCAAATTGGTAAAGGTGCTGAGGAAGAGGATTTCTTGGAATGTATGCGGGATGGTTTTTTGAACCAACATGTCGAGGAACCGACTAGAGAGCAGGCTATTCTGGACTGGGTTTTGAGCAATGAGGAAGGGTTAATTAGCAATCTTGTCGTGAGAGGCCCCTTGGGTAAGAGTGACCATAATATGGTGGAATTCTTCATTAAGATGGAGAGTGACATAGTTAATTCAGAAACAAAGGTTCTGAACTTAAAGAGGGGTAACTTTGAAGGTATGAGACGTGAATTAGCTAAGATAGACTGGCAAATGACAGGTGGATATGCAATGGCAAGCATTTAAAGGTTGCAAAGGATTGACGGTGGATATGCAATGGCAAGCATTTAAAGGTTGCATGGATGAACTGCAACAAATGTTCGTCCCAGTTTGGCAAAAGAATAAATCAAGGAAGGTAGTGCACCCATGGCTGACAAGAGAAATTAGGGATAGTATCAATTCCAAAGAAGAAGCATACAAATTAGCCAGAGAAACTGGCTCACCTGAGGACTGGGAGAAATTCAGAGTTCAGCAGAGGAGGACAAAGGGCTTAATTAGGAAGGGGAAAAAAGATTATGAGAGAAAACTGGCAGGCAACATAAAAACGGACTGTAAAAGCTTTTATAGATATGTAAAAAGGAAAAGACTGGTAAAGACAAATGTAGGTCCCCTGCATTGACAGAAACAGGTGAATTGATTATGGGGAGCAAGGACATGGCAGACCAATTGAATAATTACTTTGGTTCTGTCTTTACTAAGGAGGACATAAATAATCTTCCAGAAATAGTAGGGGACAGAGGGTCCAGTGAGATGGAGGAACTGAGCGAAATACATGTTAGTAGGGAAGAGGTGTTAGGTAAATTGAAGGGATTGAAGGCAGATAAATCCCCAGGGCCAGATGGTCTGCATCCCAGGGTGCTTAAGGAAGTAGCCCAAGAAATAGTGGATGCATTAGTGATAATTTTTCAAAACTCGTTAGATTCTGGACTAGTTCCTGAGGATTGGAGGGTGGCTAATGTAACTCCACTTTTTAAAAAAGGAGGGAGAGAGAAACCGGGGAATTATAGACCGGTTAGCCTAACGTCGGTGGTGGGGAAACTGCTGGAGTCAGTTATCAAGGATGTGATAACAGCACATTTGGAAAGCAGTGAAATGATCGGACAAAGTCAGCATGGATTTGTGAAAGGAAAATCATGTCTGACGAATCTCATTGAATTTTTTGAGGATGTAACTAGTAGAGTGGATAGGGGAGAACCAGTGGATGTGGTATATTTGGATTTTCAGAAGGTTTTTGACAAGGTCCCACACAGGAGATTAGTGTGCAAACTTAAAGCACACGGTATTGGGGGTAAGGTATTGGTGTAGGTGGAGAGTTGGTTAGCAGACAGGAAGCAAAGAGTGGGAATAAAGGGGACCTTTTCAGAATGGCAGGCGGTGACTAGTGGGGTACCGCAAGGCTCAGTGCTGGGACCCCAGTTGTTTACAATATATATTAATGACTTGGATGAGGGAATTAAATGCAGCATCTCCAAGTTTGCGGATGACACGAAGCTGGGTGGCAGTGTTAGCTGTGAGGAGGATGCTAAGAGGATGCAGGGTGACTTGGATAGGTTGGGTGAGTGGGCAAATTCATGGCAGATGCAATTTAATGTGGATATATGTGAAGTTATCCACTTTGGTGGCAAAAATAGGAAAACAGATTATTATCTGAATGGTGGCCGATTAGGAAAAGGGGAGGTGCAACGAGACCTGGGTGTCATTATACACCAGTCATTGAAAGTGGACATGCAGGTACAGCAGGCGGTGAAAAAGGCGAATGGTATGCTGGCATTTATAGCGAGAGGATTTGAGTACAGGAGCAGGGAGGTACTACTGCAGTTGTACAAGGCCTTGGTGAGACCACACCTGGAGTATTGTGTGCAGTTTTGGTCCCCTAATCTGAAGAAAGACATCCTTGCCATAGAGGGAGTACAGAGAAGGTTCACCAGATTGATTCCTGGGATGGCAGGACTTTCATATGAAGAAAGACTGGATGAACTGGGCTTGTACTCGTTGGAATTTAGAAGATTGAGGGGGGATCTGATTGAAATGTATAAGATCCTAAAGGGATTGGACAGGCTAGATGCAGGAAGATTGTTCCCGATGTTGGGGAAGTCCAGAACAAAGGGTCACAGTTTGAGGATAGAGGGGAAGCCTTTTAGGACCGAGATTAGGAAAAACTTCTTCACGCAGAGAGTGGTGAATCTGTGGAATTCTCTGCCACACGAAACAGTTGAGGCCAGTTCATTGGCTATATTTAAGAGGGAGTTAGATATGGCCCTTGTGGCTACGGGGGTCAGGGGGTATGGAGGGAAGGCTGGGGCGGTGTTCTGAGTTGGATGATCAGCCATGATCATAATAAATGGCGGTGCAGGCTCGAAGGGCCGAATGCCTACTCCTGCACCTATTTTCTATGTTTCTATGTTTCTATGAAATATCAACCCAGCATTAACATTAACAGCTTCCAAAGGATTTCAGGGAGTTATTTGTTGTATAGAGAGATCTTGATGTCTAAGTCCATATCTACCTGAAAGTGACCATATAAGTAGATAGGGTGATAGAGGATGCTTATGGCATGCTTGCCTTCAGTGGCTGGGGCATTGAGAATAAGAGTTGGGAAGTCATGTTAAAACTGCATAAACCTTGGTTAGGCTGCACTTGGAGTACGGTGTGCAATTCAGTACCAGAAGGATATGGACACTGTGGGGAGGGTGGGGAGGAGATTCACCAGGATTCTGCCTGGATTAGATGGCATGAGCTACAAGAAGATATTGGACAAAGTTGGGTTGATTTCCCTGGAGCGTCAGAGATAGAGGGAAAACCTGATAGAAATTTATAAATTTGAGAGGCATAGATAAGTTAGACAGACAAAACCCTTATCCCAGGGTAGAAATGCTTTTGTTGAATTTTGTCTTTTGTTGCATGTCACGCTCTGACCAACACACCACAGCAAGTTTCTGATACATGTAAATCTATATATAGTGAATAAAATTGACCCTTGATTATATTGGCCGATGGGAAAGAATCCAGGGAATTATTTAAGTTGTTTGGCACAACAAAACAGGAGCTCGAGATGTTTTGCAGATCTAATTAAATTACTAATCAAATGCTGAGCTAAACTAATCCTTGGAGGGCAGGAAACAGTCGATGTTTCGGGCCAAGACCCTTCATCGTGGCTGTGCCTGAAACAGCTAATGTTTATTTCCCTCCATAGATCCTGCTTGATTTACTGAGTTCTCCTGCATTTTGTGTGTGTAGCAAAAGATTTCCATCATCTGCAATATCTCCTATGTTTATAAACTAATTCCTTCTGCCTACATAATGTCCATATCCTTCTATGACATTCCTGTGCATTCTGTCTCATTGGCCCGTATGATTATCCCAATATGATAAAAAGGGCTCTTGATCTCACAATCGGCCTCATTACGACCTTGCAACTAACTGCCAATGTACACTGCACTTTCTTTTTAATTGAAACAGTTCATTCTACATTCCATTCCTGTCTTCCCTTGTGCTGCACAGGTGTTACAAGATGATCTGCTGTACCAAAATGATCTGTGTGGATGGCGTGCAAAATAAAGCTCTTCACTGTACACATGGATAAAAATCCAATTTACCAAATTACAAAAGAACATTATCCCTATTGAGAACAACATGAAATTCAGAATAGAACATAGAACAACACAACACAGTACAGGACTTCCAGCCCACAATGTTGTGCCAACCTTTAGGTCTACTCTAAGATCAATCTAACCCTTCCTTTCCACACAGCCCTCTGGTCTTCTTTCATTTAAGAGTCCTAAGTGCCCCTAATATATTTACCTCTACCAACACCCCTGTAGCATGTTCCACAGACTCACCGCTCTCTGTGTAAAGAAACTGCCTTTGACATTCCCTCTATACTTTGCTCTAAACACCTTAAAACTATGCCTTTGTGTCTTAGTTACTTCCGTCCTGTGAAAAATGTTCTTGCCCACTCGCTGTGCTTATTCACACCTGACTGAAGCCCCTTTGCAGTTTCCTCACTCACAATTTTCAGGGTGGAAATGAAGGGGCTGCATAATTTTAAGATGATTGGAGGAAAGAAAATTGGGGAGATAAGAGGTGTGGTGGTCGTGTGGGCTGCTCTGTCAGGGGTGATGGTAAGGGCAGATATATTAGGGACGTTTAAGAGACTCTTAGATAGGAACATGGATGAAAGAAAAATGGAAGGATTGGATTGAGCTTAGAGTAGATTAAATGTCATCGGTCAAAGGGCCTGTACCGTGCGGTAACATCTATGTTCTATGTAATCCTGCCTTGTGTTAATATCAGAAGTAAGCAGGAATTATCATTAGTTCCTGGGGGTAGAAAATGGAGATACCTTGAGTCATACTCTATCCCTCTTTCTTCTTATTCACATTACAGGGCAACTGTCAAAAACAAGTTATCACTAGTATTCCCCAATTCACCTGAAACAGTGTTATCCAGGAGAAAAGCCAGAAGCCCTCCTTGAATCACTGGAGTCAACAGCAGTGCCAGAAGAAGCAGATCCAGGCTGGTAACACCTGTGTGGTAACAAAAAGAGGAAAGCAAATCAAAGTACCTGCAAAGACTTACAAACACAAGAGCAAGAAAGGGGAATGGAAAAAGAGGGAAGGCGGAGGAGGGAGAAACTACCAGAAGTTAGATAAATTGATGCTTTGTTTGGAGGCTACCCAGATGGAATATGAGGGTCTGCTCTACGACCCACAGCTTATAGACCATCAGGCAACTTCCGAATGTGACAAAGGTTTCTGCTTTCACTTTTCAGAAGGTGACTTCCTAACCTCCGCAATACCTCCAGGTGAGACTATTTCCCCTCAGCTAGCCTGGTGGTGGGGAAGATATGTGGCCTTGGTTGTTGCTCAGACCAGGCCCTCATGTGCATTTTACAAGGTTGACACAGTGGTACAGCCAGGAGAGCCTTGGCCTCACACTGCCAGAGGTCTGAACTCAATCCTGACCTCAGACACTGTCCATGTGGACCTTGCACATTCTCCCTGAGGTGCTCCGGTGTCTCCCCACCCCGCAAAGACCAACATATTGGATGGTTGACTGGCTGCTCTAAGTTGTGTGTAGGTGAGTGGTTTCTGTCAAAATGGTGGTGTGCTCAGTCGTAGTGGCCCATCTGGGACCAAACAAAGGTGTAACTGTTTGTCCTTTACATCTTTTTTACAAATGCAAGACTCTGATGGATATTAAAAACATGACATATTGCACTTCTACCCCATTGAAGAGTGCTCGATAACTGTGGAGCTAGATTTGTTGTGTATCATGTTGCTGCCTGCTAAGGCAACCCAAGAAGGAAGGCATCAGATGCATTGGGCGAAGGCAGTCCACAGTCCAACAAATGGAGCTAATGATTGTTTTTTTTCCTGTGATCGCAAGACCCTGTTGGACCCTGTTGGACTGCAAGTCTGGTTCACTGGTTTATTGGTGAGACTGGTGGTGCAGGAGATATGTGGCCTCGGTTGTTGCTCAGACTGGGCCTTCATGTTGCTTGCTGCTGCCGTCTGGCGGAGGAGACACCAGAGGCAGTGTGGCATATTGGGCTGGGGGCCAGCCCTTCCCATCGGCGCGGCCCTCTACAGTTCGCTTGGTGGAAGACGAGCTGGATCACACGAGAGTGAGATGACGATTTGCTGCTTGCTCTTACACAAAACATGGCTCCAGAACAACAGCCCATGCACCATCAATCTACAAGTCACAACACTCATGGACTTGGGCTCTATAATTTTTTTTTTTTGTGACCATACGTTTTAGTGCTATCATAATTGTATGTGCTATTTGTGCCCTGTGCTGTGTGTAACTGTTAATGTTATGTTTTGTACCTGGGCCGCAAAGAAACACTGTTTTGCTTGGCTGTATTCATGAGTATGGTTGAATGGCAATTAAACTTAAACTTGAACTTGGCTCTGGTGGAGAAGGTAGTTGATGAAAATGAACAGGAGCCTGAAGACACACATTTAGTGGTTTAGGAACAGCTTCTTCCATTCCACCATCAGCTGTGTGGTGAAAAAGGCACAACAGCGCCTCTTTCACCTCAGACAGTTGAGAAGGTTTGATATGGGCCCCCAAATCCTAAGAACTTTCTACAGGGGCACAATTGAGAGCATCCTGACTGGCTGCATCACTGCCTGATATGGGAACTGTACCTCCCTTAATCCTAGGTCTCTGCAGAGAGTGGTGTGGACAGCCCGGCGCATCTGTAGATGTGAACTTCCCATGATTCAGGGCATTTACAAAGAAAGGTGTGTTAAAAGGGCTCTTAGGATCACTGAGGACCCAAGTTACTCCAACTACAATCTATTCCAGCTGCTACCATCTGGGAAACAATACTGCAGCATAAAAGCCAAGATCAACAGGCTCCGCGACAGCTTCTTCCACCAGGCCATCAGACTGATTAACTCACGCTGATTTAAGTGTATCTCTATGTTACATTGACTGTTCTATTTATTACAAATTATTATAAATTACAATAATTGCACATTGCACATTTAGATAGAGACGAAACATAAAGATTTTTACTCCTCATGTATATGAAGGATGTAAGAAATAAAGTCAATTCAATTCAATTCTGAATGGACAACGAACCCATTTACACTAACTCACTATTTTTGTTCAATTTTTGCACTACTAATTCAATTTATTTATTGATATATGTATGTTTCGGATTGTAATTTATAGTTTTTTAAAATATTATTTTGTATTGGAATGCACTGCTGCTGCAAAACAGCAAACTTCACGGCAAATACCAGTGATATTAAACGTACTTCTGATTCTGAAGATGCACATTTAGTAAGTTAGGAACAGCTTCTTCCCCTCCACCATCAGATTTCTGAATGGTCCATGAACCCATGAACACTACTTTGTTCATTTTTTGCACTATTTATGTTATTTATAGCAATTATTAAATCTTTGCCCAATGCTACCGCTGTATAATCACAAATTTCATGACACGTGCTTTTATTGCTAAACCCGTCCTCATCCTGAGAAGGTAGAGGTGACCATTTCTCTGATGTAAGTGCAGCAAAAATACAGCTAAATAACCTACATTGCAAACGCAAATTCTGGCCACTGTTTTGAAGCCTCAGCAAAGATCCAATCTTTGGGAATGACTCATCTTTACCTATCATACCATGGCTGATACTTAGCCAAATTAGTAGCTTTTCAGAGAAATTTGGATGGGTACATAGACAGGTGGGCTATGGTCTAGCTGCAAGTCGATGGGATGAGGCAAAATAACAGTTCAACATGGACTAGATGGGCTGAAGGGCCTGTTTCTGTGCTGTAGTGTTCTATGATTCTGTGATCAAGATGGTACAGAGCTGTGATGTTGTGGTGCAGACTTAGTTGTTTTTTTTAGGTTCTTTGGAATGGTTTTGGGGACAGCACGGACTGTTAGGAGTCAGGTTAGAGATTATCAACACTGATGAAAGGAAGTTAAAGGTCAGGGGCAGGAGCCAGAGGTCAGAGCATTCCAGGATCAAAGGTCAGCAAACTACATCGAAGGAGGTTGGGTCGGCAGGCTCTGGGAATGTAGACCAGCGATCCTTGTGGTCAAGAACTGAGGCTGGTGGGCCTCGAGGATGACAAGTTCCAGGGTAGGAGGTCCGCCTGGGTAGGACCAGAGGCCCAAGGTTGGTTGGTAGGTCTGGATGTTATATCCCAGCAACCCATGAGGACGGAGGCCGGGTCAGCAGATGCCGAGGGCAAAGCCCTGTGATTCCCGAGGTCAAAGACAACAGCCAGACGATGAGGACCCTATGACCCTCGATGGCGGCGGATAGGACGGGGCTTGTTTTGCTGTTTCTTTTTGTCTTGCTGTACGTTGACTGTGTGTTCCTCTGCTGAACCTTGTGTGGATGCTACGTTAGCACTGGCACTATGGTGCCCCCAGCACACCCTCAGACTGTGTTCACACAAATGACACATCTCACTGCATGTTTCAATGTACATGTGATAAATGAAGCTCATCTTAATCTTTGAAAAACAGAAAGAGGTCTCTATATAAACACAAGAGATTCTGCAGACGCTGGAAATCCAACACACAAAAAACGCTGCAGGAACTCAGCAGGTCAGGCAGCGTCTATAGAGGGGAATACACAGACAACGTTACAGTCTGAGCCCCTTTTCTGAGAGTATGAGTCCTAATGAAAGTCAACTGTTTATTCCCCTATATAGATACAGCCCAACTTGCAGAGTTCTTCCAGCATTTTGTGTATGTCACTATCTGTTTGATTGTTTCAATGTATATATGACTAATAAGTCTGATCTCATCTAATCTTGTAGAGATTGGGAGAGGTAGACCACTTTTGTTACCTGTTGCGATATATTCCGAATTGAGTCTGAACCACTGAGGGGTGAGAAGAGCCATGAACATGGTAAATCCAATGATGAAGATGTTGCGGCCAGAATCGATGTTCGTGTACTGGAAATAGGAAACTCCTATGGACACTGCCATTGTGTACGTAACACTGAGTACCCCACCTGTACAAAGCAAACAAGTTACTCAGACTTGAGATTGTGTGGATGATGGAAATCTTGAACAAGACACGCAAATGTGCTGGAAGAACTTAGCAGGTCAGTCAGCATTTATGGAGGGGGTATAACAGTTGACACTTTAGGCTGAGACATCTACTGTTCATTCCCCTCCATAGATGCTGCCTGACCTGTTGAGTTCCTCCAGCATTTTGTGTGTATTGATCAAGTTACTCAAACTGGTTCTCAAATCCCTATATTATCAAACATCTCCTTCAATACTGTATCACACACACTTCAGTATAATACATCAACCCTTCAATAGTGAAGGCACTCTTTCACAGTAACTGAAAGAAATTGGGCATGTCCTTGTTAACCATTCCCAATTTTTGTCAAGGCCCTATAAAAACTCTATAATGGAACAACAAACCTGCCCAGCAGAACCAGTACCGGCCTACCCGCCATCAAGGACATGTATATAGAAAATTGCTGGAAGAGGGCCAGTAACATGATGAAGAATCCTACATACCCTGCTCATAGACTGTTTGTCCCACTCCCATCAAGGAGGAGGCTACACAGTATTCACACCAGGACCATCGACTCAAAAACCATTACTTTCCCCAAGCAGTGAGGCTGATCAAAACCTCCACCCCTCCACACCCCCCGCCACCACCGCTACTTTATCATTTCCTGTCAGAGTCACCTTACGCACAAATTCTGCTGTGCCTGGTCTCGCTTTATGAACGTACAATCAATCTATGTATATACACTATCCGAAGTATTTATATTTATTGTGTTCTTTATCTTATTGTGTTTTTTTGTGCTGCATTGGATCCGGAGTAACAATTATTTCGTTCTCCTTCAAATTAGTGTCCTGGAAATGACATTAAACAATCTGGAATCGTCAATTGTCTGGTGCCAAATGGCTTGGTATGGCAACTGCTCTGTAAGTGACTGCAAGAAACTCGAGAGTTGAGGACACAGCTCAGCACATTACAGGACTCAGACTCCCCTCTACGTACTCTGTTCATACTTCTCACTGCCTCATTAAAGCAGCCAGCATAATCAAAGTCCCTGCTTACCCCTAGACATTTTCACTTCTTCCTCCTCCCAACAGGCAGAATATACAAAACCCTAAAAACATACTACCAGGGTCAAGGTCAAGGACAGCTTCTGTTCCATAATTGTTAGACCTTTGAAAAGGCCTTGTAAGATAAGATGGACTCACAATCTTTATGATTTTGCACTTTATCATTTACCTGCACTGTAATTTTTGGTAGCTTTTACACTTTGTTCTGCATTGCTATTGCTTTACCTTATTCTAGCTGAACACACCGTGCAATGTTTGATCTGTATAAACAGTATGCAAGACAAGCTTTTCACTGTATCTTGGAAAATGTGACAATAAAGTTATAAAACTATAAAACATAGGAACAGAATTAAGTCATCTGGCTCAGTGAGTCTGCTCCACCATTCCATCACGTCTGATCTCCATTGCCTCTCAATCCCATTCTCCTCCCTTCTCTCCGTAACCTCTGATGCTCTTACTAATCTAGATCCTATCAACCTCCACGTTACATGTACCCAGTGCCTTGCTCTCCACGGCTGTCTGGCAGCATCACCAATTCCAATGCATATGAACACAAGAGGCTGCAGAGAGTAGGAGACAGTCCCACCATCACAGGCACAGCCCCCTCCATCACTGTAAGTATCCATATGAAGGCAATATCTATCATCGAGGATCCCCACTGTATGGACCATGCCATCTTCTCACAGTTACTCTCAGGCAGGAGGTACAGAAACTTGAAGTCACACACCACCAGGTTCAGGAACAGCTACTTTCTGAGAACCATCATAAGACCTGAACACCAAACGACAGATGAGCAGAATTAGTCCTTTTGGCCCATTGAATCTGGCCGCCACTCGACCACAGCTAATAAATGATCTCCTTCAACCCCATTCTCCTGCCTTCTCCTTGTAACCTTTGATGTCCTAACGAATCATGAACCTACCTATCTGCACTTTAAAGATACTCAATGTCGTGGCCTCCACAGCCTTCTGTGACGATGAATTCCACAGATTCCCCTCCCTCTGGCTAAAGAAATTCCTCCTAATCTCTGTTCTAAAATAATGTCCTTATATTCCCTGGCCATAGATTCCCCTACTATTGCAAACATCCTCTCCATGCTCAATCTAGGCCTTGCAATATCCATAAGGTTTCAATGAGAATCGCCCGCCCCCATACTTCTGCTCTAATAATAAACCAAAACTGATACCAACTACCAACACAGCTTTCAGTATTATAACATTCAATACTTGTACCCTTCAACTGTACAAACACTGCCTTTTGACATAACACACCCTTCAATATTACACACACACCCTTCAGTATAAGACAAGTACCCTTCAAGAATACGGACACCTTGCAATGTAATACATCCTTCAGTGTTGTACAGACCCTTGCAATGTAACACGTTTTTCAATAACACAATATTATGCACAGCCTCTCAATGTGTAATCTGATTTTGGTTCTGATTCCATTTATGGATAACTATGTCTTTTCAGTCTAACGCACAACATTTCAGTCTGGTTTGGTGCAGCATCCTCTCACAATATACAAAAGTTACAGTCAGAACAGCAGAAAAGTTCTTTGGCTGCAGTCCACCATCACTGCAGGACTTGAATGTTTCCAAGACAAAGAAGCGGGCAGGAAAAATCATTGCAGACACTACCCACCCAGCAAACTGCCTTTTCCTAAAGCTTTCTTCCGGAAAGTGCTATAGGGTTATTAAAACAAATACTTCACTTCATCTTAAAATTTTCTTCCCGTAAGCAGTTAATCTGATCAGCCATTCTATTAAGGTCACACACCTCTATCTATTACCCCTAAACCACCCCCCTCCCGCCACTGCATCTCTGCACTGCTCTGTAGACACTTTAAAACACGTTCTACAACGTTGCTTACATTGTAAAAAGATGCTGGTATTCACTTATTTAGTGGTGGTAGGATGTTAGTACTTGGAGGTCTATTTTGGCATTGGTCCATTTGGGGCACTTAGAGGCATGTGATTAAATCAGTATAGTTTCCTTAAGGAGGAATCTTGCCAGACAAATCCGTTGGAATTCTTTGAGGAAATAACAGACAGGATAGACAGAAGGAGAGTCAGCAGATGTTGATTACTTGGATTTTCAGAGGACTTTCAGGTGCCATACATGAGGCTGCTTAACAAGATAAGGGTCCATGGGATGACAGAAAAGATACAAGCGTGGATAGAGTATTGGCTGACTGGCACAACATAATGAATGGGATAAAGTTTCTGGCTGATAGTCATTGACTAGTGGTGTTCTGCAGGGGTTAATATTGGGACCGCTTCTTTTCATGTTATATGTCAATGATTTGGATGACAGAAGTGATGGCTTTGTGGTCAAGTTTGTGGATGATACAAAGGTAGGTGGAGGGACAAGTAGGGCTGAGGAAGTAGGGAGTCTGTACAATGACTTAGACAGATTAGGAGGATGGGCAAGTAAGTGACAGGTGGGAAGTGTATGGTCATGCACTTTGGTAGAAGGAATAAAAGGAATACACAAATTTCTAAATGGAGAGAACACTCAGAAATCAGGGGTTCAAGGAGACTTGGGAGTCCTCATGCAAAATTCCCAGGTTTACTTGCAGGTTGAGTCTTTGGTAAGGAAGGCAAATGCAATGATAGCATTCGTTCTGAGAAGACTACAAATGATGTAATGCTGAGGCTTTACGGGGCATTAGTCAGACCACATTTGGAGTATTGTGTGCAGTCTTAGGCCCTTTATCTATTGTGCTGGCATTAGAGGAGGTTCACAAGAAAGATACTGGGAATGAGTAGCATTTGATGGCTCTGGGCCTGTACTCGGCCAGAGTTTAGAACAATACGGGAGCGGTGTGGAGGGAGAATCTCACTACAACCTATTGAATATTGAAAGGACATGGAGAGGATGTTCCTACAGTGGGAGAGTCCAGGACCAGAGGCCACAATCCTCAGAACAGAAGAATGTCCCTTTAGAACAGAGATGAGGAGGAATTTATTTAGCCAGAAGGTGATGAATTTGTGGAATTCATTGCCATAGATGGCTGTGGAGGCCAAGTCATTGGGTATATTTAAAATGGAGTTGATAGTAAGGGCAAAGGTTATGGGGAGAATGGAGTTGAGAGGGATAATAGATCACCTGTAATGAAATGACAGAGAGGACTTGATGGGCCAAAGAGCCTGATTCTTCTCCTATGTTTTTTGTATTTATGCTAATTTTATTCCATATCCATACTTTAACTTCTTAAAAATCATTCTTATTATTTATAATTGTTTAATATTGCTGTTTTTTTGCATGTCACACCGTGACCAACACACCACAGCAACTACCTAATATACTTAAATGTATATGGCAAATAAAGTTGATTCTTGATCCTTTATTTCATACATCTAACAATACTATGCACAGCCTAAATCTTTTCGATAGTACTGATGTCTTTTAGTATATACACCCTTCAATATTGTGCAGGCATCTTCAATATCACACATACCCTTCAAAATAATATTACAAACACCCTTGATGTCTCCCTAAATGCAACCCTTTGCTGCTATAACCTTTAATAACACTGCCTTTAATATTACTGGGTTGGGAATTTGGAAGCCTTGACTAATGGATGAGGTATGTTTTCAAATCCCTTCAGCAAAGGAATACATCTGAAGGTAAACTTTCCTGGTATTATCAGTTGCAGTGACTACAAAGCGAGACGATTGTTCTAAAAACGCATCTTCTTCAGGGAAGGAAATCTGTCATCCTTATCCCTCTGGTTTATTGTTACCGGTGACCTGGTTAACTCTGAAATATCTAATTGATTAATAATAGTGTTGAAGAAGGCAGCTCACTAATGCCTGTAAAAGTGTCAAGTGTTTCACTTTGGAAGATCGAATTTAAAGCAGAATCCAGGGTTAATGGCAGTGTAGAAGAACAGAGGTGTCTTGGGGTCCATGTCAATAGATCCTTCAAAGTTGTCGTACAAGTTGATAGGGCTGTTAAGAAGGTGTATGGTGTGTTGGCCTGCATTAACCGAGGGACTGGGTTCAAGAGCCATGAGTTAATGTTGCAGCTCTATGAAACTCTAGCTATTGGAATACTGTGTTCAGTTCTGGTCACCTCATTACCGGAAGGATGAGGAAGCTTTAGAGAGGCTGCAGAGGAGATTTACCAGAGTGCTGCCTGGACTAGAGAGCATGTCTCTTGAGGATAGTTTGAGTGACCTAGGGCTTTTCTCTTTGGAGTGAAGGAGGATGAGAGGTAACTTGATAGAGCTCTACAAGATGATAAGAGGCATAGATTGAGTGATCAACCAGATGTTTTTTTCCCCAGGCTGGACATGGCTAATAATTTTAAGGTGCTTGGAGGAAGTTTAGGGGGGATGTCAGAAATAAGCTTTTTACATAGACAGTGGAACATACTGCCGGGGTGGTGGTTGATGGGGATATATTAGGGACACTTAAGCGACTCTAAGGCAGACACACGTATAAAAGACAAACGGAGGGCTCGGTTGGAGGGAAGGGTTAGAGTGATCTTGGAGTAGGTTATACTGTCAGGGCCTGTACTGTGCTATAACATTCTATGTTCTTAGGGACAATAGATGCTGATCACATCAGTGGTGCCACACTGCCTGAATAAATTAAAAAATGCACCTTCCTCTCAGTAACAGCCCTGGAGCCTGACCCAACTGTGAGCTTGCCTCACTAGCTCACCACCTGCACAATGTATTGCCCCCCTCCCCCCCCCCGCATGAACCTATTGCACGAGGGTGGGAGCTAGTCTCACCGTGGATGGCCATCGGAATGGTGGTGAGGAAGTAGGTCAGTTTGACTGACGTTCCAACCAGGATACACAGCACGGCAGCAACCTGAACGGAATGCCGGGATTGCACCTGTGGAACAAGATGGGAACATTGCTGTGAGCAGAATGTGGGCACTGCACCTGTGGAACATTGCTGTGATGCAGGTACACAGACCTCCAGCGTAACATTATATGTGAAACACCGACAACTGACCAATTATATTACATTGTGAACAACTCATACTTAGCTGAATCTCCCCTGCCTTCTCTCTTTTTCCATTCCCCTTTCTGGTTCCCCTCTTACCCCTCCTCTTCTCTTCATCACCTTCCTCCAGTTCCCCTCCCCTTCCCTTTCTTCCACAGCCCACTGGCGTCCCATTACCTCCGCGTTTCTCAATTCATCGCCCCTACCCCACCTACCCACCTTCCCCCTGTACTTCTTCCCTTCACCAACCTTCTTATCCGGGCTTCTTCGCTGTTCCTTTCCCATGCTGATGAAGGGTCTCGGCCCAAAACATCAGCTGTTTATTCCTCACCATAGATGCTGCCTGACCTGCTGAGTTCCTCCAGCATTTTGTGTGTTACTCAAGACTTCCAGCATCTGCTGAAACACTAGTGTTTAAGTATGCCAAATACCTTCTTCTCCATCCTGTCTACCTATGTCTCCACTTTGAGGGAACCTATATTCCAAGGTCTCTCTGTTGTGGAACACCCTTCAAGGTCCTGTCGTCTACTGCATAAATCCTGCCCTGCTTTAACTGACCACTGTCCAACACTCGACACTCATCCAAGTGCATATCCACAAAGTGTCCTTGTTGATTTTATATCCACGAAAGCTCGGGTAGTAAAGTCCAAAGATCAAAGTAAATCTAACATCAAAGTACGCATACATCACCATCTACTGCTCAGAGATACTATTTCTTGCAGGCATTCACAATAGATCAAAAATACGACAGAATCATTGGAAAACTACGCACAAGGACTGACAAACAACCAATATGCAAAAGAAGCCCAACTGCAAATACAGAACAAATAATAATAAAAATAACAAGAAATAAATAAGCAAATAATACTGAGAACATGAGTGGTACAGTCCTTGAAAGTAAGTCACTGGCAAGGGAGACAAAGAACACAGTTTGACCCATGAAGCTCCAGCAAATGAGATAATCTACTATTAGGGTAAATATTGATCAGGAAGAATTCACTGCCTTTGAAACCATGCACAGTACCTCTGATGATCTCATTGAAACCTATCAAAAGGCCTATATAGAGTGGATTTGGAGAGAATGTTTCCTATAGTTGGGGAGTCTAGCCTCAGAATGCAAGGATATCCCTTCAGAACAGAGATGAGGAGGAATTTCCTTAGCCAGAGAATCTATGGAATTCATTGCCTGTGGAGGCCATGTTAGGTGTATTTAAATCGGAGGTTGATCGGTTCTTAATTAGTCAGGGCACCAAAGGTTTTGGGGAGAAGGCAGGAGAATGGGGTTGAGAGGGATAATAAATCAGTCATGATAGAATGGTGGAGCAGGTTCAATGCACCTGATTCTGTTCCTAAGTCTTATGGTCTTATGTGCTGTAGACAAGGTTGTGATGTAATAGTGCATCTACAAGACAACACCTTGTGGACGAGGAGGCATGGCAGCGTGGCAGTTAATGCAATCGCTTTTCAATGCCAGCGATCACAGATTGGTGTTCAATTCTGGTTGCAGTCTACAGGGAGACTGTACTTTCTCTGGTGGGTTTGCTTGGGCTGCTCCAGTTTCCTTCAACACTGCAAAGGTGTGGAGTTAGGGTTAGAGAGCTGAGGGCCTGAGGGAAGTATGCCAACACCCATGGGCTGCCTCCACCCCCCCCCAGAACAATCCTTGAACTGTGGTGTTCATTGAAGCAAAACGATGCATTTTACTGTACGATTTGTTGTACATTTGGCAAATAAAGCTCATCATTTAACATCTCTGACAATACAACAGCACACCAGTATGGCACTGGATTCTGCATCCCAAATCCCAGGAGTTTGATCTGAGCTTGCAGTTGGAGATAAGATTCAACTGGGTCACAGTTGACATCACCATTTTAGCTCAAAGAGAATTTAGGAAACAAACAATATAAAACACAGGTGGAGATGTCCCACAGCCAAGGATGGCGAATCTGTGGCACGTGTGCCCAAAATGGCACATTCAAAATTTTTGTTGGCTCGCAGTTTGGAGTGCTGTCCCTCAATTCTTTAAACCCCACCCACAATAAACAGATGCATAATGATTATCTTTACTGCCAAATGAAAGAGCAAGTCATTTTTTTTAACAATCCAAGAGAAGTGAAATGTTTTCATAAGAAACACTTCACGCCAGTTTGGCCCAGCAAGATGGTTGCAAGAAGAAAAGACGTCACTGTGGCTGTTTGACTAAAAACATTACAAGGGGGCCACATTCAAAGAAAGACAAAGACACGCCTACCTGTGTTAGCGCCAAAGCTCCGATGTTGGGAATACTGGATGACGTTCCTGAAATGCCTCCTAGGACAGCGCTAAGGCAACTTCCGACTCCTTCCAGGCAAATGCCTCGGTTACAGGAATCTCTTGGTGGGTGCAGGGAGCCCGTCACCTTTGCACACATCGTGTAACAGCCTACAGAGCTGATGCTGGCACCCAGTGCCATGATGGTTCCCAAATAAAGGGTCCGAATGTTGACCCTGGGCACTCCCCACTGACCTGCATGGAAGGTTAGAGCCTTGTTATCAAGGAGGGTAGCTGTGCCCTCACAGCCCTTCACAACCTTGGGAAATAAAGAGAGCTTTTTGACACATTGCCTTCCATAAATCAATATACTGAGTACCAGAGTTGAAATGTTATGCAGAAGCTGTATAGGACATCAGTGAGGCCAAATCTGGAGTCTTGTGTGCATTTCTGGTCACCTACCAACAGGAAAGATATTAATAAACTCAAAAAAGTGCAGAGAAAATTTACAAGGGTGTTGGTAGGACTTGAGAGAAAGGTTGAATAGGTCAGGATTTTATTCCATGGAGTGAGTGTAGGACGATGAGGGAAGACATGATAGAGGTATATAAAATTATGAGGGATATAGATATAAGATAAATACAAACAGGCTTCTTCAACTGAGGTTAGGTGAGACTAGGACTAGAGGTAATAGGTTAAGGGAGAAAGGTGCAATTTTTAGGGGGAACATGGATGGGAGGGGTAAGGATATGCCCGCCTTTTCATTAGCGACAAGAACCAGTTCATGTTCCTTGCTGACTCTGGTAATGTTCCCCCAACTCTTTCTGCACTATATTGATGACCACATTGGAGCTGCTTGATGCACCAATACTGAGCTCATCAATTTCATCAACTTTGCCTCCAATTTCCACCCTGCCCTTAAATGTTCCTGGTCCATTTCTGGCACATCCCTCCCCTTTCTTTATCTCTCTGTCTCTATTTCTGGAGACGAACAGTCAACCTACATCGTTTATAAGTCTACCAATTCCCATGGCTACCTTGACTACATGTCTTCCCACTCTGTCTCCTGTAAAAATGCCATTCTTTTTCTCAGTTCCTTTGTCCTTGAAAGTAAGTCCATATGGTGTGGGAACAGTTCAGTGTTGGGGTGAGTGAAGTTGAGTAAAGTTATTCTCCTCTGATTCAAGAGCCTTATGGTTGAGGGGCAATAACTGTTCCTGAATCTGGTGGATGCTGCTTTTCTGTGTAGAAGGCTACAGATGATATGATGGTTGGTGGTATTGTGGACAAGATAGAAGGTTACAATGGGGGATGCCAAGTTGGACTGAGAAGTGGCCGATGGGTTTCAATATGGAAAAGTATGAAGTGATTCACCGTGGAAGGTTGAACTCAAAGGCAGAATATAGAGCTAATGACAGGATTCTTAACAGTGTGGTGGAACAGAGGAATCTTTAGATTATCGTCCGTAGATACTTCAAAGCTGTGGTGCAGGTTGTTAGGGTGGTTAAGATGTATATGGAGTTTTGGCCTTCATTAGCTGGGTGATGTAGTTTAAGAGCCATGAGGAAAGGTTTCAACTTCATAAAACCCTGGTTATATTAGTTATGGCTGCCTCACTAGAGGTGGAAACATTAGACAGGTTGCAGAGGAGATTTACCAGGATGTTTTCTGGATTCGAAGGCACACTGTATGAGGATAGGTTGCGAAGAAAAAGCATTTCAGGATAGATATTGTATACATTTCTCTGACAGTGTAGGAAAGTTTAGGGAAGATGTCAAAGGAAGCAATTTTACAGGGAGTGGTGAGTACCAGAGAGTGGTGGTAGAGGCAGATACGGTAGGGGCATTTAAGAGACTTTTAATTAGGCATATGGATGAAAGAAAAATAGAGGGCCATGGGCTGTGAGGGAGGGAAGGGTTAGATTGATTATGGAGTAGGTTTATATAGATCAGCACAGGATTATGGGCTGAATGGCCTGAACTGTGCTGTATTGGTCTATGTTCACTGTTCTAACTCAACTTCAAGAAAAATATTTCTTTATGCTACAGTGACTTAAAAGTCAGCATTCACAAAAAAAATTCTGATATTATCTTTGAATTTGCATTTTACAAGGGGGTTGAATATACTTGCTTTTTAAATTTTGGTTCAATTTAGGTGGTTTTGTCGATTATTAACATCAGTTGAAAAAAACATGTTTTTCAATTATTAAAATAAAGCGATTTGCAAATTAATCATCTTTGTGTTTCTGTAATAAAATATGAACAAAATGGCAATAAGTAATCTAACAGGTTTGTTAAAGCGTAATCTCACTGAAACCTGCCGGATACTGAAAGGTCTGGACACGGCAGACGTGGAGAGGAGTTTACCACTGGCTGGAGAGTGTAGGAACCAAGGGCACATCTTTAGAATAAAGGACCTGAGATGAGGAGGAACTTCTTCAAACAGAGGGTGGCAAACTTGTGGAATTCATTGCCACATTCAGCTGTGGAAGCTAAGTCATTGGGTATATTTAAGGCAGAGATTGATAGGCTGCTGATTGAATATAGATTGTAGAACATTACAGCACAGTCTAGGCCCTTCAGCCCACAATATCATGCTGACTTTCAAACCTACTCTAAGATCAATTCATTCCTTCCGTCCCTCACCCTCCATTTTTCTATCACTCTATCACCCATGTGCCTATCTTAAATGTTCCTAATGTCCTAACAAGTCATCCCTTGCAGCATATCCTATGCATCCACCACTCTCTGTGTTAAAAAAAAGCCTATCCCTGTCACCCTCCCCTATACTTTCCTCAAATCATTTACAATTATGCCCCCTTGTACTAGCCATTCTGCCTTAAGAAGTCGTCTCTGGCTATCCTCTCAATTGGTAAGGGGGTTAATGGTTACGGGGAGAAGGCAGGAGAATGGGGTCAAGAAGAGAAAAAAATGATTGTGACCAGACTGACCTGATGGGCAGAATGACCTACCTTATGGTCTTATGTTAAGACTGACCATTGCAACTGCCCAGGTTTGCCAGTCTACAATTGTGGCACGTTCTATTTTTAATGTGTCGCTCCACCACACCCTCACCTCCTCCGGGCTCCGACACAGGAGAATCCCGGAGATGAACAAGCACCTGGCCAGTCCCCTGTCAAGATGAGCAGGGATCTCTGGAATTCCCCACCGTCCAGTAATCTGTTACCTGGGAGTGGGACTCTGAACCACGGCACCAACTCCGTGCCGTTGGTGCCGAGGATTCCCTGGAAAACTCCACCCGGATAAGGATTCATGGCAACTCCTTCCCGCAGGTTCCCGCACAGGATCCACAGAGAAACGATCGGCAGGAACAGCTGAAATATTGGAAACCATATATAGTTCACTCACAGGGATCGGGGAGGAGGGGACGCAAGACCATAGCATGACAACACAAGTGGAGAAGTAGAAACAACCAGCATGCCTGCCTGCACATAGGGTGTCAGATGTAAGACAGGGGCTTAACTTGATGGTGTTTGGAGGAAAATATTGGGAAGGATGTCAGAGGTAGTTTTTTCACACAGAGAGTGGAGGGTATGTGGAACACCCTGCCAAGGATGGTGGTAGAGGCAGATATATTAGGGAGATTTCGACGACATGGTAGTGGAGCAATTAGTGTATTTGGTCACGTGGGTGTAATTGGGAGGGTCGTGCTTGTTAGCTGGAAGGGCCTGTTTCTCGAAATAAATTTTAATAAAATGAAACTCTTCGACAGCCACATAAATGATAGAAAAATGGATGGCTCTGTGGGAGGGAAGAGTTTGATTGATCTTGGAGTAGGTTTAAGTTTCAGCACGAGATTCTGGGCCAAAAGGCCTGTACTGTTCTGTGTTCTACTTTCTCTATCCTATGTCCTATAGTCTATGTTCTGAGAGATTCACTCATCCAGACAAGCTGAGAGTATTTAATCACACTCGCTCTTTGCAGATGGTGAAAAGACTTTGGAAATCACTTGGTCAGTCACTGGCTACAGGATATCCACCCTACAACTTGCTCAAACATAAGACAGTAACCTGAGGTGCACTGTTGTATAGACGGATCTTGGGCTGCAAGTCTAAAGTGGCAACTATGAACTAAGATCATTGGTTCCCTAATACAATACAATGGACCTCACAATCATCCTCATTATGATCTCGAAACTTATTGTTTACCTACACTGCACTTTCTCTGTAGCTGTTACACTTTATTCTGCATTGTTCTTGTTTTACCTTGTTCTATCTCACGATGTTATGATCTGGTCAATATGAACAGAATGGAAGACAAGCTTCTCACTGTATCTCAGTACATGTAACAATAATACACAATTCCAATTCCAACTATGAAAATGGCAACACAGGTGGATAGGGTGATAAAGAAAGACAGACTTTTTTATCACCACATTAAGAGAAAGATGTGGAGGCTTTGGAGATGGTGCAGAAGAGGTTCACTAGGAAGTTGCTTGGATAAGAGAGTATTTGCTATAAGGAGTGTTTGGAAACCCATGTCCTGTTTCCTCTGGAGCTGAGGGAAGTTTATTAATTCCAAGAGGCATAGATAGGTTTGTTAGTCAGCATTTTTTCCCAAGGTGGAATTGTCAAATCAAGAGGACCTAGTTTTCAGGTGAGAGGGGGAAGTTTAAATAGAGATGTGTGAGGCAAATAGATTTTCACATTGAGAGTGGTAGATGACCCAAATGGTGATGGAAACAGTTATGATAGCAACATTGAGACAGACTCATGATCAACACACGTGAACTGCTGGAGGAACCGAGCTAGTCAGGCAGGTATCGATGGATGGTCGGCATTTCAGGCCGAGGGCGGATGTCCAGGAAATGGAGGAGATGCGGGTGAGGGCAGCATTAATGGTGAAGGAAGGGAAACCTCATTCCTTGAAGAAGTAGGACATCTCTGATGTTCTGCAAAGGAAAGCCTCATCCTGGGAACAGATGGGGCAGAGATGAAGGAACTGAGAAAAAAAAATGGCATTTTTACAGGTAACAGGGTAGGAAAAGGTATAGTCAAGTATGCTAAATATCTGAGCAACACACATAAAATGCTGGAGGAACTCAGCAATCAGGCAGCATCTATGCAGGGGAATAAGCAGTTGACATTTGAGGCCAAAACCCTCCATCAGCCCTGCACATAAGCATGAAAGGAATGGAGGGTTACAGACTATGTAGATGGGAGTTAGTGTAATTAGGCACTATACTTAGCATGGACATCATGTCAGAGGCTGAGCAGAGACCTGATAGATGTTTGTAAAGCATGAGAGGGGATAAACTCAAATGAGATGTCCAGAGCAAGTTTTTTTAAACACAGGAGGGGTGGAGAAGGCAAATATGATAAAGGTATTTAAGAGGATCTTAAAGAAGCTCTTAGATAGGCTCATGGACTTGCAGAGCTGGACGGATATGGACATAGTGTAGGCAGAAAGTATTTGTTTAATTAATTTGGCACAGCTTCGTGGGCCAAAGTCCCACAGGTGCAGCTCTGTCCTATAGAAACAAAGAAAATAGGTGCAGGAGTAGGCCATTCGGCCCTTCAAGCCTGCACCACCATTCAGTATGATCATGGCTGATCATCCAACTCAGAACCCTGTACCAGCCTTCCCTCCATACCCCCTGATCCCTTTAGCCACAAGGGCCTTATCTAACTCCCTCTTAAATATAGTCAATGAACTGGCCTCAACTGTTTCCTGTTTGTTTCATTTGTTTTTCTATTTAGAGACCCAACACGCTGACAGATCCTTCCAGCCCAATTACTCCCATGTGACCAATTAACCTAATAACCCATACGTCTTTGGAAGATGGGTGAAAGCCGAGGCACCCAGAGAAAACCCACGTGGTCATGGGAGAACGTACAAACTCCTTACAGACTGTGGCGGGAAATGAACCCAGGACAATGACACTGTAATAGTGTTACACTACCGTGACACCCACCGTCCAATTTACTTGATGAAAGTTACGCTACCTGAAAAGTAGGTTCTGGTGAAAAATATATTCTATTTACCTAATGCAAGTGTATTTGTTGCTCATCCCCAGTTGCCCCTCAAGAATGTAGTCATGGACTACCTTCTTGAAATGCAGCAATACATGTATGTTCTTAGGTATCTCCAGTCCTGGCATTAGACAGGGTCCAGAGGAGGTTCACAAAAGTGACCCCAGGAATGAAAGGGTTAATGTACGAGGAGCATATGATGGCTCTGGGTCTGTATTCACTGGAATTTGGAATGTGTGGGATCTCATTGAAACCTAACAAATATAGAAAGGCCTAGATAGAGTGTATATGGAAAGGATGTTTCCTATCATGGGGAGTCTAGGACCAGCCTACACAGCCTCAGAATATGAGGACATCCCTTTAGAACAGCCATGAGGGAGAATTCCTTTAGTCAGATGGTGGTGAATCTGCGGAATTCACTGCTACCGATGGTGGTGGAGGCCAAGTCATTGGGTATATTTAAACCAGAGGCTGATAAGTCTTGATCAGTCAGGGTATCAAAGGTTATGGGGAGGAATGAGGTTGAGAGAAATAATAATTCAGCCATGACGGAGTGGTGGAGCAGACTGGATGAGATGAATGCTCTAATGTCTTCTTATGGCCTGATGGTCATAGAGCCATTGAACCACAGAGCACTAGAGCACAGAAACAGGCCGTTTGGCCCATCTGCTCCATGCTGAACTGTTATTCTGTCTGGACCCACACCCAGATCACAGCCCTCCATACTGCTTCCATGTATGTACTTATCCTAGCTTCATTTAAATGTTGCATTTGAATCCACATCCACCACTTCATCTGTCAGCTCATTCCACACTTGCACAACCCTCTGAGTGTTGAGTTCCTCCTCAGATTCTCCTTAAATAGTTGGCCTTTCACTCTTAACCTGGGACCTCTGAGGTTGCAAATTTGATGAGGCATTGGCTTTGTGGGCGAAGCCAGAGAGTGGTAGCAGCTGGTTACCTCTCTGACTGGAAGCCTGTGACCAAAGGTGTGCCGTAGGGATCAGTGCTGAGTCCTTTGATATTTGTCATCTATATCAATGGTCTGGACAGATCTGTGGAGGACACTGAGATTGGGGGTGAAGTGGACAGTGAGGGATGCTATCATGGCTTGCAGAGGGATCTGCAGCAGCTGGAAAAATGGGCTGAAAATGGCAGATGGAATTTAATGCAGACAAGTGCGAGGTTTTCCACTTCAGCAGGACCAACCAGGGTAGGTCTTACACAGTGAATGGTAGGGCACTGAGGAGTGTGGTCGAACAAAGGATCTGGAAATACAGGTCCATAATTCATTGAAAATGGCTGTCACCGGTAGATAGGGTCGTAAAGGAAGCTTTTGCCACGTAGGCCTTCATAAATTAAAGTATTGAGTACAGAAGATGGGATGTTATGTTGAAGTTGTATAAGATGTTGGTGGGGTCTAATTTGGAGTATTGTGTGCCATTTTGATCACCTACCTACAGGACAGACATAAACAAGGTTGAAAGAATGTGGAGAAAATTTACAAGGTTGTTGTCAGGTCTGGAGGACCTGAGTTATAAGGAAAGATTGAATAGGTTTGGACTGTATTCTTTAAAACGTAGAAGACTCAGAGGTGATTTGATAGAGATATACAAAATTATGATAAGATAAATGCAAGCAGGCTTTTTCCACTGAGGTTCAGTGGGACTACAACCAGAGGTCATGGGTTAAGGGTGAAAGGGAAGAAGTTTAAGGGGACCATGAAGGGAAACTTTTTCACTCAGAGGGTTGTGAGAGTGTGGAATGGGCTGCCAGCACAAATGGTGCATGCAAGCTCAATTTCAAAGTTTAAGAGAAGTTTGGATAGGTTCATGGATGGTAGGGAGACAGTAGCCTATGTAGGTCGATGGGAGTCAACTTAAATGGTTTCGGCATGGACTAGATGGGCCAAAGGGCCTGCTTCTATGCTGTACTTCTCTGTGACTCTATATTTTCCTGAAGGGAAGAAACCTATAAATATTCACCCTATCTATACACCTTCATAACTTTGTATACCTCGATCAAATCTCCCCTCATTGTCCTGTGCTCCAGGGAATAAAGTCCTTTTCCTACAACTCCAGTTCTCAAGTCCCAGTAAGTTTTCTCTGCACCCTTTCAATAATAAATATCTTTCCTGTATTAGGTGGCAGGAACTGTACATAATACTCCAAGTTGGACCTCAGCAATGTCTTTGACAGCTTCTCTGCTGTTACCTAGCACCCCTGCAATATTAGCGCCAGTGGCCCAGGTTAAAGTTCACTGCTGTCTGTACATTCTCCCCATGACCATACAGGTTAGTAGATTAATTGGGTAGTCTGGGCTCATTGGACCATATTGTATCACTTAAAAGAAAGTATATGGAGCGTGTTCCCAGAGGAAGTGTCTCAGGCAGGTATATTAACAACATTTAAAAGGCATTTGGATAAGTACATGGATAAGAAAGACAGGGGTTCCCAAAGTTTTTCATGGACCAATACTATTAAGCAAGGGGGTCTGTGGATCCCATTTTGAGAACCCCTGACTTGGAGGGATATGAGCCAAACAGTGGTAAATGGGACTGGGTATGGGCATCTGAGACAAATTAGAGAAATATGGGCCGAATGTGGGCAACTGGAATTTTTGTACATACCGAAAATATTCTAAAGATGGGGAAACGAATGCAAACATCGAATCCTTTGGATTTTCTCCACCTCCAAATCGGAACGGTACAGGATCGCAGATGTTGAGACAACAGCACCACGAGGAGGACTAATCTGCAAAGGGGGTGAAAAAAAAGAGGGAGATAGTCCAGTCTTCTTTCTCCACAGGAAAGCAACATCCATCATCAAGGACCCCCACCATCCAGGCCATGCTCTCTGCTCACTGTTACCAAAATGTAGCGGTTACAGGAGCCTTATGTCCCCCATCACCAGCTTCAGGAACAGTCACTACCCTTCAGCCATCAGGTTCCTGAACCAGCGTGGATAACTTCACTCAAGTCAACACTGAACCAATTCCTCCACCTACAAGATCACTTTTAATGTCTCTACAACTCATCTTCTCAATATTATTTATTTATTTATTTATTTATTATTTTGTTTTTCTTCTTTGTGTTTGTACCATTTGTTGTCTTACGCATGTTGGTTGTTTGCCTGTCCTTGTGTGCGGTTCTTCATTGACTCTATTGTGTTTCTTTATAGTTACTGTGAATGCCCACAAGAAAATGAATCTCGGGGTAGTATATGGTGACAAATGCATACCTTGATAATAAACTTACTTCGAACTTTGAACATAGTCAAAGCAATAAGTAATTTGTCCTAAAACAGCCTCCCCACCTCTAATGCATAAAGGTCCAAACAACATGCAAAAGAAAACAATAATTAAATAAAAAAAAATAATATCGAGAACATGAGTTGTGGAGTCCATGAAATTGAGTCCATAGGTTGTGGAATCAGTTCAGTTTTCAGGTGAGTGAGGCTACTCGAGTTAGTTCAGGACCCTGATGGTTGTAGAGTAATGACTGTTCCTGAACCTGGTGGTGTGGGATCTGATGGTTGTAGGGTAATGACTGTTCCTGAATCTGGCAGTGTGGGACCTGATGGCTGTAGGGTAATGACTGTTCCTGAACCTGGCAGTGTGGGACCTGATGGCTGTAGGGTAATGACTGTTCCTGAACCTGGCAGTGTGCGACCTGATGGCTGTAGGGTAACGACTGTTCCTGAACCTGGCGGTGTGCGACCTGATGGTTGTAGGGTAATGACTGTTCCTGAACCCGGCGGTGTGGGACCCGATGGTTGTAGGGTAATGACTGTCCCTGAACCTGGCAGTGTGGGACCTGATGGTTGTAGGGTAATAACTGTTCCTGAACCCGGCGGTGTGGGACCCGATGGTTGTAGGGTAATGACTGTCCCTGAACCCGGTGGTGTGGGACCCGATGGTTGTCGGGTAATGACTGTCCCTGAACCCGGCGGTGTGGGACCCGATGGTTGTAGGGTAATGACTGTTCCTGAACCCAGCGGTGTGGGACCCAATGGTTGTAGGGTAATGGCTGTCCCTGAACCCAGCGGTGTGAGACAAACGGCTCCTGATGCTGCCTGATCTGCTGACTTCCACAGTATTTTGTGTGCATTGCTCAAGGCATCTCCCAGCATTTTGGATGAGTATTTTTTCATATCTACATTATATTTATAATAATATAAAATTAAAACTTAAATGAAGTACTGAATAGAACATAGAACAGTACAGCACAGTACAGGCCCACTATGTTTTGCCAAACTGATTTAATTAATAAATAAATGTCAATAAACTAATCTCTTCTGCCTACACAAAGTCCATATCCTTCCATATTCCTCACGTTCATGTGCCAATCTAAATGTCTCTTAAAAGTCCCAAATGTATCTCCCTTTACCTCCACTCCAGGCAGTGTATTCCAGGCATCTACCACTCTCTGTGTAAAATATTTGCCCCTCCTATCTCCTTTGAACTTTCGCTGTCTCACCTTAAATGCATGCCCTCAGGTACAAGACATCAAAACCCTGGGGAAAAGATTGTCTATCTGTGCCTCTCATAACCTTTTAAACCTCTATCAGATCTTCCCCTTAGCCTCCATCACTCCAGAGAAAACAACCCCAGTTTGTCCAACCTCTTGTTATAGCACAAGCCCTCTAATAGAAACATAGAAAACCTACAGGACAATACAGGCCCTTCGGCCCACAAAGCTGTGCCAAATATGTCCTTACCTTAGAAATTACCTAGGGTTATCCATAGCCCTCTATTTTTCTGAGCTCCAAGTACCTGTCCAGGAGTCTCTTAAAAGACCCTATCGTTTCCACTTCCCCTGTGTAAAAAACTAACCCTTGGCATCTCCTCTGTACCTACTTCCAAGCACCTTAAAACTGTGCCCTCTCGTGCTAGCCATTGCAGCCCTGGGAAAACGCCTCTGACTATCTACACGATCAAAGCGTCTTATCATCTTATACACCTCCATCAGGTCACCTCTCATCCTCTGTCGCTCCAAGGAGAAAAGGCTGAGTTCACTCAACTTGTTCTCATAAGGCATGCTCCCCAATCCAGGCAACATCCTTGTAAATCTCTTCTGCACCCTTTCTATGGTTTCCACAACCTTCCTGTAGTGAGGTGACCAGAACTGAGCACAGTACTCCAAGTGGGGTCTAGACAGAATCCTGGCAAACCTCTTCTGCACCCTCTACAAGTAGCTACTGTTCCAAAACTCCGATGACCAGCGAACAGTGAATACAGGTGTGGGTTAGGTAACAAAATAAAGCAGACGGAAAGACTGTTTCAACCCAACATGTTTCCAAGTCCTGGAATGAACTGTTAGTGGGAACAAATTCAGGAATAACTTTCAAAAGGGTATAGAAAACTTTTGAGGGAAGGAAAACATTACACAAAGGTGGAGGAAGGGGGGAGAATGGAATTCATTAGAGAGCCTTTAAATGGCCACATTAGGTCAATCTGTGCTCTTTGACTCTCCTGCTTTGAACTTCATTTACATTGTAAAGAGTTCGGTATAAGACCATAAGACAGAGGAGCTGAATTAGGCCACTCGGGCCATTGAGTCTGTTCTGCCTTTCCATCATGGCTGATTTATTATTTTTCAATCCCATTCTCCTGCCTTCTCCCCATAAACTTTGACATCAAGAACATATCAACCTCCACTTTAAATACACCCAATGACTTGACCTCCACGGACACCTATAGCAATGAGTTCCACAGATTCACCACCCTCTGGCTAAAGATATTTCTCCTTATCTCTGTTGTAAAGGGACGTCCTTCAATTCTGAGGCTGTGCCCTCTGTTCCTAGATGAAGACATCATTTCCACATCCACTCTATCTAGGCTTTCAGTATTTGATATGCGGCTCTTGCAAATTTGTACAGACATTTTGTGGAGAGCATTCTGACTGGTTGTGTCACTGCCTGGCACAGAGGCTCCCGTGTATAGGACCACAAGACGCTGCAGAAGATTGCAGACTCAGCCACCTCCATCTCGAGCACAACCCTCCCCACCATGAACGACACCTACAAGGAAGGGGCATCCATTATTCAGGACCCTCAGCACGTGCCTTCTTCTCATGCCTACCCTCAGGGAGGAGCTACGAGAGCCTGAAGACCCACACTCAGTGCTTTAAGAACAACTTCTTCCCCACAGACATCAGATTTCTGAACGGTTGACGAACACTACCTAATTTTGTCCCATTTATTTAGTTTGCCATTTAATATATGACTTTGTGCTGTGTTGCTGCGTCAAAACAGCAAATTTCATGTTTTATAAGGAGAGTGCTGAGTGGTGCCACAGCAGTGTTGCAGTTGGCACATTGATGTTGCAGCTCGGGACAGCAGAATTTGGAGTTCAATTCCGGCATCGTCTGTAGGGAGTCTCTGTATACCCTCCCCATGGAACGTGTGGGTCTTCTTCAGGTCCTCCGGTTCCCGCCCATAGTCCAGACATGTAACGGATAGGTTAATTAGTCATTGTAAGTTGTCCCGTCATTAGGTTAGGCTTACATCAGGGCAGTTGCTAGGCGGTGTGGTGAAGGGCCTTTCCTCACTGGATCTCTAAATAAATCTGACGCTGAGTCTGATTCTCCAGGAAGTGTGAAACAAATGCTCCACCTAGTGGAACCTACTGGAACTGCAGCAGAATCTCAGGCAGTGAAACTTGGTTCAAGTCAAAGTCGAATTCAGGTTTCTTGTCGTACGTGTCTGCACAAGTGCAACGAAAAACTTACTTGCAGTAGCATCACGGAAGCATAGTATCACAGAAGCAGCACTCATAAGAATAACTCCAGCACCCAGGCAGCATGGTACATAAATCTTTACCGTGCAGATGATCCAGGTTCAATTCCCGCCGCCCTGTAAGGAGTTTGTATGTTCTCCCCATGACCACATGGGTTTCCTCCGGGTGCTCTGGTTTCCTCCCAACAGTCCAAAGTTAACTGGTCATTGTAAATTGTCCCGTGATTAGGCCAGGATTAAATCAGGGAATTGCTGGGCAGCATGGCTTGAAGGGCTAGAATGGCCTATTCAACAAATAAATAAATGCCCTCTTCTCGTTACTACCATCAGTGAGCCTGAAGAGCCACGAACAATGTTTTAGAACAGCTTCCTCCCCTCTGCCATCAGATTTCTGAACGGTCCATGAATCCACAAATACTACCTCACTAATTTGCTCTCTTTTTGCATTACTTATAGTATTTTTTTATGCATTACTCTGTACTATTGCTGCAAAACAACAAATTTCAGAACATATGTCAATGATAATAAACCTGATTCTGATTGTACATAATTTTTACAAGGGTCTGATGGGTCCGTACTGGTGTTTATACTCCCAGATGAGTTTCCTGCTGTCTAATTAACTTTTCCTGCCCTGACCCCAGTTCCTTTCCTCTTCAAGCACACACCACCTTCACTCGATAAAGAAGAGGGAAGAGGTCTCCTTAATCTTCCTCCAACCTCATTCCCACCCTCTGCTTGTCAGGGTAGAGGAATTCCGTAAGGGAATCTTGCTGACTGGCACATTCCAGGCTGCAGGAGTATACGCAAAGAGATGCACTGTGTAGCTTCCAGCATAGATATCTTCACTCCCTCAACACTGAATCGATTCCACAATCTATGAATTCACTTTTCACTCAGCTTCTCAATATCTACAGCATTTATTTACTTATAGATACAGCGTTCCAGCCCAACCCAGCAACCCACTTATTTAACCCTCGCCTGATCACAGGACAATTTACAATGACCAATTAACCCACCAACTCCTCCTTGGAGGAGGAGAAGATGACGGCGCGACGCAGCGCACGCGGCCTCTCTGATGAATAATATCTGTAATCTGTCAAGTAGGGGACCGTGCACAATTCTGATTTGATGGAGACAGACGTGAGAGTACGGAGGAACATCTGGAGAAACTTCAAATGCCCACTTCGCTGCCGCTGCTACTGTGTGTTAACCAGAATCTCCGGAGCTGAAGGCCCCGAAATCTTCAGCTTTGCTTGTTTCAGCAGCCAGGACGAGGTCGAAGGTGCTCGGCAGAGGATGGCGCTCGGGAGGCTGTATCAGAGAGGCTGGTCGGAGGCTCGAAGTTTTCAGACGGACGGACTCAGAGTCGGCTGTGGTCGGGTGCTTCCAATGCATCAGCAGTTGTCGGTGCCTGGAGGCTTATGGCAGGGAGTTTCTCCCTTTTG
Source organism: Mobula birostris (assembly GCF_030028105.1). NCBI lineage: Eukaryota > Metazoa > Chordata > Chondrichthyes > Myliobatiformes > Myliobatidae > Mobula > Mobula birostris. The sequence continues at coordinate 109,976,365 of NC_092375.1, read as the reverse complement.
CCGCCTGTTATTGGGGATTCAGAAGTCGGTCAGGACTTGAGACTTTTTTTTCACTGTGCCCATGGTCTGTTCTTTATCAAATTATGGAATTACTTTGCACTGCTGTAACTATAATTATGTGGTTCTGTCAGTGTTAGTCTTTGGTTTGTCCTGTTTTTCTGTGATATCTCTCTGGATGAACATTGTATCATTTCTTAATGCATGTATGCATTTCTAAATGACAATAAATGAGGACTGAGTGTTCTCATAATCTAAAAAAAAATCTGTCATGTCTTTGAAATGTGGGAGGAAACCGGAGCACCCGGAGGAAATCCCACAGTTACAGGGAGAACATACAAACTCCTTAGAGCTGGCACTGGAATTGAATTCCGAATACCGATGCCCCAAGCTCTAACAGAACCTGAATCTGCATTGGAGACTGAGGGACGGGGATTTGTGAAACAGCTTCTTAAAACAACAGATGCTCAAAGAGGCCCCATGAGAGTCAATGGTGCCTTGTACATAGAGCGTATTAAGACAATACCATGAACAGATAGACTACATGACAACGTGAATGTAAAGCAAACTATGTTTGTAGAACAGGACAGCACAGAAACATACACTTTGGCCCACAGTGTTTGCACCAAACACAACGGCAAATTGAACTTAATCTCTTCTACCTGCACATGATCCTAATCCCTCCATTCCCCACACGTTCATGCATCAGTCCGACTTCCTCTTAAATGCAAACACAAGAAAATCTGCAGATGCTGGAAATCCAAGTAACACACACAAAATGATGGAGGAACTCAGCAGGCCGGGAGCATCTATGGAAAAGAGTAAGCAGTCGGCATTTTGGGCAGCCATCAGGACAGCCCCTTAAACTCCACTAGCTTAACAGCTTCGACCACTCCGCCTGGCAGCTCATTCCAGTGCTCCGTGTAAAAAAACCTGTCTAAACTTTACTCTGCCCCCCCCCCCACCTCATATGTATGTGCTCTGCTACTTGATGTTTTCACAATGGGAAAACCGTTCTGACTGTCTAACCCTATTGATGCCTCTCAACATACTTCTATAAAACACTATCAGGTCTCCTGTCCTTGAATGGAAAAAACATACAGCCAAGTCCATCACGGGTAAAGCCCTCTTCACCACTAAGCACATCTACAAGGAGCATCATTGCACGAAAGCAGTATTCACCATCAAATACTCAAACCAGCCAGGCCAGGCTCTTTCCTCACAGCTACCACCAGGAGGAAGGTACAGGAGCCTCGAGTCCCACTCCACCAGGAGGAAGATACAGCAGCCTCGAGTCCCACTCCACTGGGAGGAAGGTACAGGAGCCTCGAGTCCCACTCCACCAGGAGGAAGATACAGCAGCCTCGAGTCCCACTCCACCAGGAGGAAGGTACAGGAGCCTCGAGTCCCACTCCACCAGGAGGAAGATACAGCAGCCTCGAGTCCCACTCCACCAGGAGGAAGGTACAGGAGCCTCGAGTCCCACTCCACCAGGAGGAAGATACAGCAGTCTCGAGTCCCACTCCACCAGGAGGAAGATACAGCAGCCTCGAGTCCCACTCCATCAGGTTCAGGAACAGTTATTACCCTTCAGCCATCAGGATCCTGAACCGGAGGGGATAACTTCACTCAGTTCAACTCTGAAAGGATTCCACAAGCTACAGACACATTTCCAAGGGCTCTAGCTTGTGTTCATGGTATTGTTATTATTTCATTTATACAGTTTGCTTTCTTTTGCTCCTTGGTTGTTTGCTGGAATTATTTCTGCACTTCTTTATTTTCCTGTACATGTCTGCAAGCAAATGATTCTCGGGGTAGTGTATGCTGACACATACGTATTTCGATAATAGACCTCCTTTCACTTTGCACCCTCTCCAGAACCTCAACATCCTGTAATGGGGTAATGTGTACGGCGCACAATAGTCCAGGTGGGGCCAAAGCAAACTTCTATAAAGTTGCAACATGACTTCCTGATTCTTATACTCCTTGCCATACATGTCATATGCTCAAGTATGAATATAAACATGCGACTCGCCTTCCTTACTGCCATATCTATTTGCATGACTGCTTTCAGTGAGCTATGGACTTGGTTGTGTACTATTTTGGATTCATCATGGGACTAACCTTGTCATCATGCTCAAGAGTCAATGCCTAAACAAAGTGACGTCCATCATTATGGACCTCCATCATCGAGGAAATGCCCTCTTCTCATTCCTACCATTAGATGGGTATAACATTTCATCAGCCTATCTTCTGATATTTGACCGAGGCCCATTCCTTCCTGATAGCTCAGTTTTGAATTCCAGTAAACTCTGATCTGTAGTTTCTCCTGCCTCACAACTCAGGACTATTCTCCTAATAGAGTTTCTACAGTGCCAATTGGCATTTTGCCATGTCAGTCCATGGCCTTCTCTAAGGCCACGATGAAGTCAGACTCAGGTTGGAGGAGCAACACCTGATGTTCTGTCTGGGTAGTCTCCAACCTGATGACATGAACATCAATTTCTCTAACTTCCAGTAAGTTTTCCTACCTCCTCTTTCTCTCTTTTTTCCATTTTCAGGTTTCCTCAAACACAAGAAATTCTGCAGATACTGGAAATCCAAAGCAACACACGCAAAATGTTGGAAGAACTCAGCAGGCCCGGCAGCTTCTATGGAAAGGACCCTTCTTCAGAAGTTCCTCCAGCATTTTGTGTGTGTTCCCTTGTCTATCTCCACTCTCTGGTGCCCTTCCTCCTTCCCTTTCTCCCTCCCTCCTCTCCTATCAGATTCCTTCTTCAGCCCTTTACTTCTTCTGCCTATCACCACTCAGCTTCTTATAACATCGTCCCTCCCCCACCCACCCACCTTCCCCTAGCCTGTTTGCACCTATCACCTGCAAATTTGTACTCCTTCCCCTTCCCCTTCCCCACCATCTTCTTATTCTCCCTTCCTTTCCAGTCCTGATGAAGGCTGTCGGCTAGAAACATTGACTGTTTATTGCCCTCCACAGATGCTGCCTGTGTGGCTCAGGACTATTTTCGGCTTTGTTTTGTCCATTTCCATTTACAGAGTGCTTTCTCTATACCTGAGAATCTGGGTGCCCTGCGAGGGATTGCAGCTCTGTGGTGCTAACACTCACGTCAGGCTTTACATTGAGGTACTGTGTATTCTTACAAGTGGATGGGAAGATCTGGTGGCGCTTTTGAACAACACGTGAATCCTTCGCCCCTTCTGAATCCCACCGCACCTCCCTCTACATTTCCACCTTCCTCAGGAAAGCAGCCGACGTTGTCAAATACACCTGCTGAGTTCCATACGACCATGAGACATGGAAGTAGAATTGGGCCATTCAGCCAATTGAGTATACTCCGCCATTCCGTCATGGCTGATTTATTATCCCTCTCATTTTGTGTGCGTTGCACTGGATTTCCAGCATCGGAAGACTCTCCTGGGTTGGGTGTTGGGTGAGGGGTGTAAGGGGATGGGAACCAGGGCACCAAGACAAGTAGTGGAGTGGTTGTGGAAAAAGACTGCACACAAAGTCAGGAATCAAAAGATCTAGTACAATGAGACTAATGTCTTGAGCTGCGTATATTTCAATGCAAGGATTATTGTAGGAAATGTAGGTGAACTTAGGGCATGGATCAGCACATAGAATTAGGGGCAGAACGGCTCTATTGTTTTAGACATGATAAGTGGGAGGGGTGGCATTACTAGCCAGGGAAAATGTCACAGCAGAGTTCAGTCAGGACAGACTGGAGAGCTTGTCAAGTGAGGCTTTATAGATAGAACAGAGGAATAAGAAAGGTATGGCCACATTAATAGGATTATATTATAGACCAACCAACAGTCAGCTGGATATAGAGAAGTAAATTTGTAGACCGATTGTAGACTTTCCAAGAAACATAAGGTATTGATAGTAGGTGATTTTAACTTTCCACATGCTGACTGGGATTGCCATACTGTAAAAAGGCTGGATGGGAAGGAGTTTGTTAAATGTGTTCAGGAACATTTCCTTAATCAGTACATAGAAATCCCAACTAGTGAGTGGGCAATACTGGACCTGCTGTTAGGGAATGAGACAAGGCAGGTGACAGAAGTTTGTGTAGGGGAACACTTAGCATCTAGTGATCACAATTCCATTAGTTTCAAAGAAAAGGATACGTCTGGTCCTTGGGTTGAGATTCTAAATTGAAGAAAGGCCAATTTCAATAGTATCAGAAAGGATCTGGCAAGTGTGGATTGGGAGAGTTTGCTTTCTGGCAAAGGTGTACTTGGTAAGAGAGAGGCCTTCAAAAGTTAGATTTGGAGAGTGTAAAGTTTGTATGTTCCTGTCAGAATACAAGACGAGGATAACAGGTTTAGGGAGCTATGGTTTTCAAGAGATGGTTAAGAAAAAGGAGGAGGTTCATAGCAGGTGTAGGCAGGCAGCAACAATGAAGGTACTTGAGGAGTATAAGAAGTGCAAGAGAACTCTTGAGAAGGAAATCAGGAGGGCTAAAAAAGATATGAGGTTGTTCTCGCAGACAAGATGAGGGAGAATCCAAAGGGCTTCTGCAGGTATATTAAAAGCAAAAGGATAGCAAGGGACAAAAATGGTCTTCTGGAAGATTAGAATGGTAATCTATCTGTGGAGCTGAAAGAAATGGGGGAGATCTTTAATAGATTTTTTTGCATCTGTATTTACTCGGCAGATGGACACAGAGTCCATAGATGTGAGGTCATGGGCCCTATACAGATTACAGAGGAGGAGGTGTTTGTGGTCTTGAGGCAAATTCAGGTGAATAAATCCCCAGGGCCTGACAATGTGTTCCCTCGGACCCTGTGGGAAGATAGTGCAGAAACTGAAAGGGCTCTAGCGAAGATATTTAAAACAACCTATGCCATGTGTAGGGTGCTGGAGGATTGGTGGTTAACAAATGTTGTTCCAATTTTTAAGAAAGGCTTTAAGAATAAACCAGGAAATTATAGGCTGGTGAGCCTGATATCAGAAGTGGGAAAGTTATTGGAAGGTATTCTAAGAGACTGGATATATAAGTATTTGGATAGACATGGACTGATTAGGAATAGTCAACATGGCTTTGTGCGTGATAGGTTATGTCCAACCAATCTTATAGAGTTTTTCAAGGGAATTACCAAGGAAGCTATGAAGGCAAGGCAGTGGATGTTGTCTACAAGGACTTTAGCAAGGTCCCCTATGGGATGTTGGTCAGAAAGGTTCAGTTGCTTGGCATTCAAGATGAGGCAATAAATTAGATTAGACATTGGCTACATGGAAAAGGCCAGAGAGTGGTTATAGATGGTTGCCTCTCTGACCAGAAGCCTGTGACTAGTGGTGTGCTGCAGGGATGGATACTGGATCTATGACTGTCTATTGTCTGCATCAATGATCTGGATGATAACGTGGTAAACTAGATCAGCAAATTACTGGATGCCACCAAGATTGACGATATAGTGGACAGCAGAGAAGACTATCAAAGCTTGCAGTGGGATCTGGACCAGCTGGAAATATAGGCTGAAACACAGAAGATGGAATTTAATATGGACAAGTGTGAGATGTTGTTCTTTGGGAGCTGGGCATACAGACCCATAATTTCTTGAAAGTAGCATCGCAGGTAGGTAGGGTTATAAAGTAAGCTCTTTTCACATTGGCCCTCATAAAATCAAATATTGAGTACAGGAGTTGGGCTGTTATGTTGAAACTGTTTAATACGTTGATGAGGCCTAATTTGGAGGATTGTGTTCAGTTTTGGTCACCTATCTACAGAAAAGATGAAATTAATATTGAAAGTGTGTAGAGAAAATTTACAAGAATGTTTGCCAGGACTTGAGGACCTGAGTTACAGGGAAATTTTCAATAGGTTAGGACTTTATTCCTTAGAGCATAGAAAACTGACAGAGGGTTACAACATTGAGGGGTATAGACAGGCTAAATGCAAGGAGGCTTTTTCCAATGAGGTGCGTGAGACTACAACTAGAGGTCATGGGTTAAGGGTGACAAGTGAAATGTTTAAGAGGGACATGAGGGGAAACTTCTTCACTCAGAGGGTGGTGAGAGCGTGGAACAAACTGCCAGTGGAAGTGGTGGGTGCGGGGTCAATTTCAACACTTAAGAGAAATTTAGATAAGCACATGGACGGGGGTATGGATGGCTAAGGTTTGGATGCAGTCCGATGGAACGAAGCAGATAAATGGTTCGGCACAGACCAGTTGGGCTGTAAGGCCTGTTTCTGTGCTCTAGTGTTCTACAATACTGTAAGTCTATGACTCTAAAATACCCAAGCCAGTTGTACTCACAAAGCGGAGACTCCCCAGTGCGTAGAGCTGAACAGCACTGCCACCTTGTGGCAGCTCAGGCCAATAATGGAGAGCATGGGCGCCAGCACCATTGGACCACAGTGCTGGGTGAACAGACCCTGGACGCCCGAGAATCCCAGCAGGACTTGGACTATTCCCGATACAAGCACCGCTCCTCGTACCTGGAACCATTCAAATCAAGAACTTAATTAGATCACGGCTGATCTGCAGCTTTAACACTTTCCATTCCTCCTTGGTTCAATGAACCCTTCTCTGAGAAATATGATCAACCTTAATTTATAAATTTTAAATTAATTTTAATTTCAAGATTCAGCACGATAAGATGCTCCTCCAGCCCAATGAGGCTGCTCTACACAATTATACCCAATTTACCTACTAACTCATACATCTCTGGAGCACCAGGAGTAAACTAATGCGGATCTGAACCTGTGTTCGTTACACAAACCGTTATGATACTATGCAGCACTGAAGTGTATATCCCTCCACAGATGCTGCCTGATTTGCTGGGTTTCTCCAGCGTTCTGTGTGTGTTCTCTGGACTCCCAGTATCTGCAGAATTTCTTGTGTTTATTCTGCATTGTTATCGTTTTATCTTTTTCTACCTCAATGCACAGTGTAATAGAACATTGAACAAAGTACAGCACAGTACAGGCCCATCAGCCAAACTTTTAACCTGCTCTAAGATCAATCTAACCCTTCCCTCCACATATCTCTCCATTTTTCTTTCATCTATGTGCCTATCAATGTCCCTTAAATGTCCCTGGTGTATCTGCCTCTACCACCATCCCTGGCAGTGCACCCACCCCTCTAGGTGTAGAAAACCTAATCCTTATACTTTGCTCCAATCACCTTAAAATTATCTTCCCCTCATATTAGCCATTTCAGCCTGACCACTCTATCTTAACATCTTGTACATCTCTATCAAGTCACTTCTCATCTTCTTATTTGAATTGAATTATGGACATTATGCAAGACAAGCTTTTCACTGTTTTGGCTGTTGTTGCTTGTTCTGTTCTTTGTTGTGTTCTGTGTTGTTCTGCTGAACATTGTGGACGTGCTGTGCTGGCGCCAGAATGTGTGACGACAGTTGCGAGCTGCTCCCAGCACATCCCCAGGTTGTGCTGGTTGTTAATTTCTCTGTATGTTTCAAGACTCCTGGACTGTTGGTCCCACTCCCATCAGTGAAGAGCTACATAGCATCTATGCCAGGATCACTAGGCTTAAAAACAATGACTCTCCCCAAGCCATCAGGCTGATCAACACTTTCACTTACTAACCCTTTACTTACACGTCACCTCCCATCAATTTATGTACAAACGTACATACAGTCAGTCTATGTATGGTTTATAACGGTTACTTGTACATTGTGTTCATAGAACATAGAACATAGAATAGTACAGCACAGTACAGGCCCTTCGGCCCACAATGTTGTGCCAACCCTCAAACCCTGCCTCCCATATAAGCCCCTGCCTTAAATTCCTCCATATACCTGTCTAGCAGTCTCTTAAACTTCACTAGTGTATCTGCCTCCACCACTGACTCAGGCAGTGAATTCCACGCACCAACCACTCTCTTGAGTAAAAAACCTTCCTCTAATATCCCCCTTGAACTTCCCACCCCTTACCTTAAAGCCATGTCCTCTTGTATTGAGCAGTGGTGCCCTGGGGAAGAGGCGCTGGCTATCCACTCTATCTATTCCTCTTATTATCTTGTACACCTCTATCATGTCTCCTCTCATCCTCCTCCTCTCGAAAGAGTAAAGCCCTAGTTCGATCTGATTGTGTTTATATTTATATTTATTGTGTTCTTTAGGCTTACTGTGTTTTTTTATGCTGCATCATATCTGGAGTAATAACCATTTTGTTCTTCTTTACTCTTGTGCACTGAAAATTTTCAATAAACAATCTTGAATCTTGAACCTTTTATTTTATTATGTATTTAGGGGTACAGCTCAGAACAGGCACTTCTGACCCTCCGAGCTGCATCAACCAGCAAACCGCCTATTTAACCCCAGCCTAACCACAGGACAAGTTACAATGACCAATTAACCTACCAAACAGTCCATCTTTGGGACTGTGCGAGGAAACCGGAGCACCCTGAGGAAGCCCACATGCACACAGGAAGGAATGTACAAATTCCTTATGGAGGACGCCAGAATTGAACTCCAAACTCAGACACCCCAAGCTGTAATAGCATTACTCTAACCGCTATGCCACGGTGGCGCCCCTTCAATAAATAAACCTAATTCTGAATCAGGATCACTCTATCTTGGCACATGTGACATTAGCAGTCCAAGTCAGGTGGACTTTGCCGCTTTGACTCCTGCTCCTTGATAGGGTAAAACTGGGCGACTTTAGGGGTCTTACCTCACTGAGGGCACTTCTCCATGTCTGTAGACCCAATTCTGTCTCAGGGCACTGTGTTCCAGGACATGAGAACACCAGGTCCGTACCTGTATCAGACGTGGCACAACATTAAAAGAAAGTCAGTGGGTAATATACAGACTTCCATGGTCCCAGGGCTTCACAGCAACACCGTGTATTCCAAAGTGTGGACTACGGGAAGAGGTAACTAATGTGTGCCTCGTAAAAACCAACAACCAGCAAAGGGATCTATGATGAGTTTGACCATAAAACCATATGAACATATGACATTGGAGCAGAATTAGGCCATTTGGCCCATCAGGTCTGCACTACTATTCCATCATGGCTGATTGATTTTCCCTCTCGACTCCACTTTTCTGCCTTCTCCCAATAATCTTTGACACCCTTACTAATTAAGAAGCCATCAACATCCACTTTAAATATACCCATTGACTTGAGTCTGTCTGGCTGTGGGCAGGAAGCAAGAGAAATGAGTTGTAATGAAATGAAAACAAGAGTAGTCAAAACAGTAGGAGAATTTCTTGCAAAAAGACTCAATAAGAAGTTTCAAAAGCCACTGGTGGAAGGATAATTTTGGCCAAAGCACTGGGGACTTCTCCCCATTCTCATCTTAGAACACTGTAGTGGGATCCTTACCTAATGGTTAGAGCAAGAGCTGTTCTATAAGGATTTCACTTTGTAGTTTGGCTGGACTTGTCTACAATCCTATAGTATGAATGTGGATTTTCCAACTTCAACAAACCCATGTTCCCTGTGCCCTTCTTCTCTTCCATGATTCCATCCACTCCTGTCTTCCACACTCATGGAATAAAACAGCACTGAGAGAGGCCCTTCAGCTCCTCTGGTCCATGCTGACCACAGCATCCTTCACAAAGTGCTGGAGGAACTCAGCAGGTCAGAAAGCATTTATGGAGGGCGATAAACCATCAACATTTCAGGCCAAGACTCTTCGTCAGGAAGATTAAGAGGACGGGGGGAGTGGGAGGAGTATTAGCTGGCAGATGATAGGTGAGAAGACCAGGTGAGGGGGTTCTCCATAGATGCTTCCTGATGAATTCCTCCTGCATTTTGTGTGTGCTGAAGAATCTCCTGTGACCACAGCATTCTCACTGCTCTCCCAGTTGCCCATATCTGGCATGTAACCCTCTGAGCTCCTCGCCTCCATGTACCTATCCAAATGCCTCAATGCCTCCAAATGTCCAGTTTGCTTCTCCTGCCTGGTTCCATCTGCCTCTCATCCACAGACTGCACCCTCTGGAGGGGCAGGAGGTTCAGCAGGTGCTGAAAATCTATCGCAACACAGACTAAATGCTGGAGGAACTCAATGGGTCAGGCAACAACTGTGAAGGGAAATGGACGGTCGACATTTGGGCTGAGAGTTGTTATCAGGACTGGACAAAGGGGAGACAGCCAGTGTATAAATGTGGGGGAAAGGTGTGCAGCAAGAGCTGGCAGGTGATAGGTGGAACCAGGTGAGCAGTGGGATAGGCAGCTGAGGGATTAAGGAGAGGGGAAATGATACTGGCTATCACTCCTCTTTCTTTCCAGTCCTGTGGAAAGGCCTTGATCCACAACAACTGTCCATTTCCCTCTAAAGATGCTGCCTGACCTGCTGAGTTCTTCCAGTATCTTGTGTGTGTTATACAAGATCTCCAGAGTCTGCACTCTCACTTCTTCTCCAGGTGGCGTAGGAAGTTGTCTCCTGCAATGCAGATGGAGTTCACTCTGGAAAAGTGAGAGGTGATTCACCTTGAAGGCAGAGTCCAAGCTTAATGGCAGGATTCTTTGTATAGAGAGCAGTGGGGTCTTGGGGTCCCCATGATAGTGTGCTTAAGAAGGCGTATGGTATGTCGGCACTCGTTAGTTAGGTTGTTGAGTTCGAGCCATGAGATAATGTTTCAGCTCTATAAAACTCTAGTTAGACCATACTTTGAGAATTGTGTTCAGTTCTGGTCACCTCATTATAGGAAGGATGTGGAAGCTTTAGAGAGGGTGCAGAAGATATTTACCAGGGTGCTGCCTGGATTCGAGAGAATGGCTTATGAGGAAAGATTCAGCAAGCTAGGTCTTTTCACTTTGGAGCCAAGGAGGATGAGAGGTGGCTTGACTGAGTTCACCATTTTAAGGTGATTGGAGGAAGATATAAGGGGAACGCCAGGGGTACTGTAGGTTTTTTGCACAGAGAGTGGTGGGTGTGTGGATAGTGGTAGATGCAGATTCCATTGGGACATTGAAGAAATTCTTAGATAGGCACATGGATGAAGGGAAAAATGAAAGGGTTTGTGGGAGGGAAGGATGGACTGATCTTAGAACAGGTTAAATTATCGGCACTATGTCATGGGCTGAAAGACCTGCACTGGGCTGTACTGTTTTTTGGTTTATGTCACTTAAAGATGAATTCTTAATCTCACAATCTACCTTGTAATGGTCCTTGCACTTTACTTGTCTACCTGTACTGCATGTCTTCTCCAATTTTAACTTTATATTCCTTTTACTATTGTAATGTACTTACGTATGGTGTGATCTGTCTGGAGAGCATACGAACAAAAGCTTTCCACTCTGCCTCACTGTAAACACCCGCCGGTGTATAATCCTTCCCCTTTCCCCCACCATCACCTTCTTATTCTATCTTCTGGCCCCTTCCTTTTGATTCCTGATGAAGGATTTATGCCCAAAACATCGACTGTTTATTCCTCTCCAGAGATACTGCCTGACCTGCTGAGTTCCTCCAGCATTTTGTGTGCGTTGCTCTGGATTTCCAGCATCTGTTGTGTTCAAACAGCAGGAGCCGAGGACTGTTGCAGTCCCACAACGTGCCATGGGGTAGAGCTCCTGATCAGATTATTTGCTCCTGGCCATGGTCATTGTCCAAGAGAGTTGAGGGTGAGGACAGGGAGAATATGTTCACAATCACAAGAGATTCTGGAAATCTAGTGCGGCACGCACAAAATTCTGAAGGAACTCAGCAAGTCAGGCAGCAGTTATGGAGGGATATAAATCTTGGGGGGTGCGCAGTATTGTAGCGGTTAGCGTAACACTATGACAGCACCAGTAACCCGGTTTCAATTCCGCTGCTCTCTGTAAGGAGTTTATACATTCTGCCAGGTTCTCCGATCTCATCCCACATTCCAAAGAAGTACAAGTTAGTAGATTGATGGGTCTCATGCATGTGGGTTTGTTGGCCCAGAAGGTTTTGTTACCATGACATGTCTCTAAATAAAATAAAAATGGACAATTAATCAGCATTTCCTGTCAAAACCCTTCATAGAGGAAGGGAAAATATGTCATACGTCACTTTTTTTTGGTAGCTTTTATACTTTATTCTCCGTATTGCATCAAACCAATCCCAATCCCCTAAGCAGTTTAGTTAGTATCTAATTGTGTGTGAAACAGTGGGAGGGAATGGAACAGCTTGCCAAAGGTTCATATTTCCAAGTTATTCGAGAATCTTTCTGTGCCAGCTAAAGGAACATTGCCCACATTGTTGTTGGTCTTTACAAATCAGAGCATTGGGTATAGGAGTTGGGATGTAATGTGGAAATTGTACAAGGCATTGGTGAGGCCAAATTTGGAGTATTGTGTACAGTTTTGGTCACGAAATTATAGGAAAGATGTCAACAAAATAGAGAGAGTACAGAGAAGATTTATTAGAATGTTACCTGGGTTTCATCACCTAAGTTACAGAGAAAGGTTGAACAAATTGGGTCTTTATTCTTTGGAGCGTAGAAGGTTGAGGGGGGACTTGACAGAGGTATTTAAAATTATGAGGGGGATAGATAGAGTTGACGCGGATAGGCTTTTTCCATTGAGAGTGGGGGAGATTCAAACAAGGGAACATGAGTTGAGAGTTAAAAGTTTAGGGGTAACCTGAGGGGGAACTTCTTTACTCAGAGAGTGGTAGCTGTGTGGAACGAGCTTCCAGCAGAAGTGGTTGAGGCAGGTTCGATCTTGTCATTTAAAGTTAAATTGGATAGGTATATGGACAGGATAGGAATGGAGGGTTATGGGCTGAGTGCAGGTCGGTGGGAATAGGTGAGAGTAAGAGGTCGGCACGGACTAGCAGGGCCGAGATGGCATGTTTCCGTGCTGTAATTGTTATATGTTATAAATCATCTCTCATGAAACTGCAATTTCCTTTAGAAACATAGAAACATAGAAACATAGAAAATAGGTGCAGGAGTAGGCCATTCGGCCCTTCGAGCCTGCACCGCCATTCATTATGATCATGGCTGATCATCCAACTCAGAACACCGCCCCAGCCTTCCCTCCATACCCCCTGACCCCCGTAGCCACAAGGGCCATATCTAACTCCCTCTTAAATATAGCCAATGAACTGGCCTCAACTGTTTCCTGTGGCAGAGAATTCCACAGATTCACCACTCTCTGTGTGAAGAAGTTTTTCCTAATCTCGGTCCTAAAAGGCTTCCCCTCTATCCTCAAACTGTGACCCCTCGTTCTGGACTTCCCCAACATCGGGAACAATCTTCCTGCATCTAGCCTGTCCAATCCCCTTAGGATCTTATACGTTTCAATCAGATCCCCCCTCAATCTTCTAAATTCCAACGAGTACAAGCCCAGTTCATCTAGTCTTTCTTCATATGAAAGTCCTGCCATCCCAGGAATCAATCTGGTGAACCTTCTCTGTACTCCCTCTATGGCAAGGATGTCTTTCCTCAGATTAGGGGACCAAAACTGCACACAATACTCCAGGTGTGGTCTCACCAAGGCCTTGTACAACTGCAGTAGTACCTCCCTGCTCCTGTACTCAAATCCTCTCGCTATAAATGCCAGCATACCATTCGCCTTTTTCACCGCCTGCTGTACCTGCATGCCCACTTTCAATGACTGGTCTATAATGACACCCAGGTCACATTGCACCTCCCCTTTTCCTAATCGGCCACCATTCAGATAATAATCTGTTTTCCTATTTTTACCACCAAAGTGGATAACTTCACATTTATCCACATTAAATTGCATCTGCCATGAATTTGCCCACTCACCCAACCTATCCAAGTCACCCTGCATCCTCTTAGCATCCTCCTCACAGCTAACACTGCCACCCAGCTTCGTGTCATCCGCAAACTTGGAGATGCTGCATTTAATTCCCTCATCCAAGTCATTAATATATATTGTAAACAACTGGGGTCCCAGCACTGAGCCTTGCGGTACCCCACTAGTCACCGCCTGCCATTCTGAAAAGGTCCCGTTTATTCCCACTCTTTGCTTCCTGTCTGCTAACCAACTCTCCACCCACACCAATACCTTACCCCGAATACCATGTGCTTTAAGTTTGCACACTAATCTCCTGTGTGGGACCTTGTCAAAAGCCTTATGAAAATCCAAATATACCACATCCACTGGTTCTCCCCTATCCACTCTACTAGTTACATCCTCAAAAAATTCTATGAGATTCGTCAGACATGATTTTCCTTTCACAAATCCATGCTGACTTTGTCCGATCATTTCACCGCTTTCCAAGTGTGCTGTTATCACATCCTTGATAACTGACTCCAGCAGTTTCCCCACCACCGACGTTAGGCTAACCGGTCTATAATTCCCCGGTTTCTCTCTCCCTCCTTTTTTAAAAAGTGGAGTTACATTAGCCACCCTCCAATCCTCAGGAACTAGTCCAGAATCTAACGAGTTTTGAAAAATTATCACTAATGCATCCACTATTTCTTGGGCTACTTCCTTAAGCACCCTGGGATGCAGACCATCCGGCCCTGGGGATTTATCTGCCTTCAATCCCTTCAATTTACCTAACACCACTTCCCTACTAACATGTATTTCACTCAGTTCCTCCATCTCACTGGACCCTCTGTCCCCGACTATTTCTGGAAGATTATTTATGTCCTCCTTAGTGAAGACAGAACCAAAGTAATTATTCAATTGGTCTGCCATGTCCTTGCTCCCCATAATCAATTCACCTGTTTCTGCCTGCAGGGGACCTACATTTGTCTTTACCAGTCTTTTCCTTTTTACATATCTATAAAAGCTTTTACAGTCCGTTTTTATGTTGCCTGCCAGTTTTCTCTCATAATCTTTTTTCCCCTTCCTAATTAAGCCCTTTGTCCTCCTCTGCTGAACTCTGAATTTCTCCCAGTCCTCAGGTGAGCCAGTTTCTCTGACTAATTTGTATGCTGCTTTTTTACTGCACAGAAACACTGCTACGTCAGACTTTCTCCCTATCAAATTTCAGGTTGAACTCAAACATATTGTGATCGCTGCCTCCTCAGGATTCTTCTACCTTAAGGTTCCAAATCACCTCTAGTGCATGAAAGAACACCCAATCTAGTATAGTTGATCCCCTGGTAGGTTCAGCGACAAACTGCTCTAAAAAGCCATCTCTTTCGCATTCTATAAACTCACTCTCTTGAGATCCATTTCCAACCTGATTTTCCCAATCGACATGCATGTTGAAATTTCCTGTAACTATTGTAACATTGCCCTTTTGACATGCCTTTTCTATTTTCCATTGTAATCTGTGATCCATATACCAGCTTCTGTTGGGAGTCCTGGTTATAACTGCAATCAGGGTCCTTTTACCCTTGCAGTCTCTTAAGGATTCAACATCTTCCAATCCTATGTCACACCTTTCTACCGATTTGATGCCAGCAGAGCCATGCCACCCCCTCTGCCTCCCTTCCTACCACTCCGATACAACGTGTAACCTTGGACATTCCGCTCAAATGGTTGTTAACACTTTTCACTGTATGTTTCGTTATATATGTAATAAATAAATATTCTGAATCTGAATCCTCTGGCAGCTCATCCACATAATGGGCGCTCTCTGGATGAAAATTATCTCTACCTTCTCACCTTAACCTGTGCCTTCTAGTTCTTGATTCCCCAGGAAGAAGACTATGTGCAAGCACCCTATCTGTGCCCCTCATAATTCTCCATTACCCCTCATGCTCCAATGAAAGAAAGCCCAACCTGTTCAACCTCTCTCCATAATTCAGTCCCTCCTTATAAATCTCCTCTTCACTCTTTCCATCTTAATTTCATCCTTCCTGTAGCAGGATGACCAAAACTGAGCACAATATTCCAGGTGTAGCCTCACCAAAGTCTTGTACAACTGCACCAGAATATCCCAATTCCTATCAGGATCTGAAATGTCGACATTTCCTGCCACAGATGTTGCCTGACCTGCTGAGTTCTTCCAGCAGATTATTTATTGCTCCACATTCCAGTATCTGCTGACTCTTGTATCGTCATTCCAACTTCTATGCTTAATGCCCTGCCTTGTACTTGTACTCCTGGGTTCCTGTTTTCAAATCCCCCAGGGCTGATGCTCTTAAAAATCAAGAATCTATTAACCTCTGCCTTAAATATACCCAATGACTTGGCCTCCATAGCCTCCTGTGGTAATGAATTCCACAGATTCCCCACCCTCTGGCTAAAGAAATTCCCCCTCTTCTCTGTTCTAAAGGGACTCTCTTCTATTCTGAGGATGTGCCCCCGGCCCTAGACTCTTCCACTATGGAAACATAGCACCAATTCACCTTCAGGATCATAAGTTGGGGGGCGGGGGTAAAAAAAGGCTGTGGCATCAAGTTCCTGAAAGTCCTACCCTCATCAAATATGGAAAATGTGCGCAACAATGTGGGCAAGGTACCTTTAGCTGGCACAGAAAGGTATATTAATATATATGACAAACAACATTGGACCCAGTACAGATCCCTGAGGCACACCACTAGACACCGTCCTCCAATCTGACCAACAGTTATCCACCACTACTGTCTGGCGTCTCCCATCCAGCCACTGCTGAATCCATTTTACTACTTCGATATTAATGCCTAACAATTGAACCTTGCTGACTAAACTTTCGTGTGGAACCTTGTCAAAGGCCTTACTGAAGTCCATATAGACAACATCCACCTCTTTATCCTCATCAACTTTCCTCGTAACCTCATCAAAAAAAAATCAATAAGATTTGTCAAACATGACCTTCCACGCACAAATCCATGTTGGCTGTTCCTAATCAGACCCTGTCTATCCAGGTAATTATATATACCATCTCTAAGAATACTTTTCATCAATTTACCCAGCACTGACGTCAAACTCACAGGCCAGTAATTGCTAGGTTTACTCTTAGAACCCTTTTTAAACAATGGAACAACATGAGCAATACGCCAATCCTCCTTCACCATCCCCGTTTCTAATGACATTTGAAATATTTCTGTCAGAGCCCCTGCTATTTCCACACTAACTTCGCTCAAGGTCCTAGGGAATATCCTGTCCAGACCCGGAGACTTCTATATTCCTTAAAAGTGCCAATATTTCCTCTTCTTTAATCATCATACTTTGCATAACTACCCTTCTTGTTTCCTTTACCTTACACAATTCAATATCCTTCTCCTTAGTGAATACCGAAGAAAAGAAATTATTCAAAATCTCCCCCATCTCTTTTGGCTCCGCACATAGCCGTCCAATCTGATTCTCTAAGGGACCAATTTTATCCTTCACTATCCTTTTACTGTTAATATAACTGTAGAAACCCTTTGGATTTATTTTCACCTTACTTGCCAAAGCAGCTTCATATCTTCTTTTAGCTCTTCTAATTTCTTTCTTAAGATTCTTTTTACATTCTTTATATTCCTCAAGCACCTCATTTACTCCAAGCTGCCTATATTTATTGTAGATTCCTCTCTTTTTCTGAACCAAGTTTCCAATATCCCTTGAAAACCATGGCCCTCTCAAACTTTTAACCTTTCCTTTCAACCTAACAGGAACATAAAGATCCTGTACCCTCAAAATTTCACCTTTAAATGACCTCCATTTCTCTATTACATCCTTCCCATAAAACAAATTGTCCCAATCCAGTCCTTCTAAATCCTTTTACATCTCCTTAGCCTTTCTTCAATCAAAAATCTCAACCCTGGGTCCAGTCCTATCCTTCTCCATAATTATATTGAAACTAATGATATTGTGATCACTGGACCTGAAGTGCTCCCCAACACATACCTCTGTCACCTGCCCTATCTCAATCCCTAACAGGAGATCCAACACTGCCCCTTCTCTAGTTGGTACCTCTATGTATTGCTGCAAGAAACTATCTTGCACACATTTTACAAACTCCAAAGCATCCAGCCCTTTTACAGAATGGGTTTCCCAGTCAATGTGTGGAAAATTAAAATCTCCCACAATCACAACCTTGTGCTTACTACAAATATCTGCTATCTCCTTACAAATTTGCTCCTCAAATTCTTGCTCCCCATTATGTGGTCTATAATACACCCCTATAAGCGTCACTACACCTTTCCCATTCCTCAATTCCACCCAAATAGCCTCCCTAGATGAGTCCACTAATCTATCCTGCCAGAGCACCGCTGTTATATTTTCTCTGACAAGCAATGCAACACCTCCCCTCCTTGCCCCTCCGATTCTATCATACCTGAAGCAACGAAATCCAGGAATATTTAGTTGCCAATCACACCCCTCCTGCAACCATTTTTCACTAATAGCTACAACATCATATTTCCAGGTATTAATCCATGCTCTAAGCTCATCCACCTTTCTTACAATGCTCCCAGCATTAAAATAGATGCACTTAAGAAACTCTCCACCTCTTACTCTCTGTTTATCCTTAATGAAGCAAATAACTTTGTTATCTTTTTCTTCCTTCTCCCCTACATCTTTGGGCTGAGTGCTCCTGATCTCTGACCCATGCCTATCCTCCCTCACACACTATCTACTAGCTTTCTCTATTTGTGAACTAGCCTCCTCTCTCCTAGTCTCTTCAATTTGATTCCCACCCCCCAACCATTCTAGTTTAAAGTCTCCTCAGTAGCCTTCGCAAATCTCCCTGCCAGGATATTGGTCCCCCTAGGATTTGCCTGAAGTAAATTGAAGGGAGATGTTGACAGAGACGACAGCTGAAAAGCAATGGCATGAGTTTCTGGTAAAAATGAGGAAGGTGCAGGATAGATGTATTCCAAAAACAAAGAAAACTCAAATGCCTAAGGACGTGCTGGGGACAGCCCCAAGTGTCACCACACATTCCAGTGCCAACACAGCATGCCCACAGTGCTCGGCAGAACAACACAGATCACCATAAAACAGAACACTACAAACAACAAAACAACAACAAAACAAGCAACACACATCAAAGTTGCTGGTGATCGCAGCAGGCCAGGCAGCATCTCTAGGAAGAGGTACAGTCGACGTTTCAGGCCGAGACCCTTCGTCAGGACTAACTGAAGGAAGAGTTAGTAAGAGATTTGAAAGTGGGAGGGGGAGGGGGAGATCCAAAATGATAGGAGAAGACAGGAGGGGGAGGGATGGAGCCAAGAGCTGGACAGGTGATTGGCAAAGGGGATATGAGAGGATCATGGGGCAGGAGGCCCAGGGAGAAAGACAAGGTGGGGGGTGGGGAACCAGAGGATGGGCAAGGGGTATAGTCAGAGGGACAGAGGGAGAAAAAGGAGAGTGAGAGAAAGAATGTGTGTATAAAAATAAATAACGGATGGGGTACGAGGGGGAGGTGGGGCATTAGCGGAAGTTAGAGAAGACGATGTTCATGCCATCAGGTTGGAGGCTACCCAGACGGAATATAAGGTGTTGTTCCTCCAAACTGAGTGTGGCTTCATCTTTACAGTAGAGGAGGCCGTGGATAGACATGTCAGAATGGGAATGGGATGTGGAATTAAAATGTGTGGCCACTGGGAGATCCTGTTTTCTCTGGCGGACAGAGCGTAGGTGTTCAGCAAAGCGGTCTCCCAGTCTGTGTCGGGTCTCGCCAATTATATAAAAGGCCACATCGGGAGCACCGGACACAGTATATCACCCCAGTCGACTCACAGGTGAAGTGTTGCCTCACCTGGAAGGACTGTTTGGGGCCCTGAATGGTGGTAAGGGAGGAAGCGTAAGGGCATGTGTAGCACTTGTTCCGCTTACAAGTGTAAGTGCCAGGAGGGAGATCAGTGGGGAGGGATAAGGGGGACGAATGGACAAGGGAGTTGTGTAGGGAGCGATCCCTGCGGAAAGCAGGGGGTGGGGAGGGAAAGATGTGCTTAGTGGTGGGATCTCGTTGGAGGTGGCGGAAGTTACGGAGAATAATATGTTGGACCCGGAGGCTGGTGGGGTGGTAGGTGAGGACCAGGGGAACCCTATTCCTAGTGGGGTGGCAGGAGGATGGAGTGAGAGCAAATGTGCGTGAAATGGGGGAGATGCGTTTGACAGCAGAGTTCTCAGAGTTCTTGCCTTCCATATATTGGCAAGACCCGACGCAGACTGGGAGACCGCTTTGCTGAACACCTACATTTTGGATCTCCCCCTCCCCCTCCCACTTTCAAATCTCTTCCTAACTCCTCCTTCAGTTAGTCCTGAAGAAGAGTCTCGGCCTGAAACATCGACTGTACCTCTTCCTAGAGATGCTGCCTGGCCTACTGCATTCAGCAGCAACTTTGATGTGTGTTGCTTGAATTTCCACCATCTGCAGAATTCCTGTTGTTTGCATTTCTAAAAACAACAAACTAAACCACTTTCCTTCACCACCCACACAAAAGTAGTTGAGGCAGGCACAGTAACAACATTTGAAAGATACTTGGTCAGTGACATGGGTAGGAAAGGTTTAGAGGAATAGGGGAAAATGGGGGCAAACGGGACCAGATTTAATGGGTATCTTGATCTGTATGTTGAAAAACTTATTTCCATGCAATCCCTTTGCAGTTTATAATGCACTCATTGCACCCCATTTTGTTAGTGAGCTTGTAACAGTTTCAACAGTGACAGCAGAAAATCAGCTATTTTCGAATTTCATGTGTTGATGTTTCACCATTAGACTAGCTAACTGCAGCATTGTTTTACCATTGGCCACCTTCACTGATCACTGTTTTTCTATTGGTTACTCTCAATGAACAGTACTCTACCATTGGCTGCCTTTGCCTAATAATGCTGTAATGTGTCTGCTCTCAATGAAGATGGTGGCCACCAACATTTCCACAAAAACGTGACCTCTATCACAGACCATAGAACAGTACAGTACAGGAATAGGCCTTCAGACTATAATTCTGTGCTGAACTAGTTAGAATAGTAATCAGATTCAATTAGATTCGATTAGCTTTATTTGGCACGTACATCGAAAAATTGAAACATACAGTGAAATGCACCGTTTGTACCATTATCGATAATGAACGTCAATTTCTCATACTTCCAGTAATGCCTTCACCATTTCCCATCCCCTTTCCCCCTCTCATGTCATCTCCTTGTCAGCCCATCATCTCCCTCTGGTACTTTTCCCTCCCCCACTCCCCCCCCTTCTTCTGTGTTCCATTGCCTTCTGTCTCTTTCACCAATCAACTTCCTAGCTCTTTGCTTCATCCCTCCCCCTCCTAGTTTCACCTATCACCTGACGTTTCTCTCTCCCCTCCCCAACTTTCAGATCTACTCCTCAGCTATTTTTTTAATCCTGTCCTGCCAAAGGGTTTTGGCCCAAAACGTTGACTGTGCTTTTTGCCGTAGTTGCTGCCTGGCCTGCTGCATTCCTCCAGCATCTGGTGTGCGTTTGCATCAATGACCAACACAGTCTGAGGATGTGCTGGGAGCAGCCCACAAGAGTCACCTCACTTCCGGCACCAGTATCACATCTCGACAACTTACTAACTCTAACTGTACATCTTTGGAACGTGGGAGGAAACCAGAGCACCCAGAGGAAGCCCACGCGGTCATGAGGAAAACATACAGACAGCAGTGGAATTGAACCCCAAATGCACATTCCAGGCAACCATCACTCACTGTGCAAAACATTTGCCCCACACATGTTTGAACTTACCTCTTCTCGGTTTTTATAAACCTCTATCAGATCTCCCCACTGCAGAGAAAACAACCCAAGTTTCTCCAACCTCATCTCATAGGCACATGTCCTCAAATCCAAGCAGCATCCTGGAAGAAGTTCTTCTGCAGCCTCTTCAAAACCTCAACATCCTTCATATAATGGGGCAACCAGAACTGAATGCAATCTAGATGAAATCTAAACCGAGTTTTATAAATCTGAAACATAAATTCCTAATTCTTCAATTCCAGTGCTTTGACTAATAAAGACAAACACGCCATATGTCTTGTTCAACACCTTATCAACTTGGGTAACCACTTTCAGGGAACTATGGAGTTAGACCTCAAGATTTCTTTATATGTCAACACTTTCAAGAATATTAGAGATTACCTTTACTTGTCCTGTGTACATTGAAGCTTTGAAACATATGGTGAAAAGCGCCGTTTGCATCAACAACCAACACAGTCGGAGGATGTACCGGAGGCAGCCCGCAAGGCAAGTGTCGCTATGCTTCCGGTGCCAACATAGCATGCCCAGGATTTACTGTCCCTAACCCATATGTTTTTGGAATGTGGGAGGAAACGCATGCAGACACAGGGAGAATACACGAACTCTTTACAAGATCACTGGTGCTGTAAAGTATTATATTAACTGCCATGCCACTATGCCATGTTGTTAAGGGTCTTGGTGTGCTGGTCCTTTATACTTGATCTCCCACTCCATAATCAGCTAAATTCCGCTGCGACAATCACTGAAATGGAGATATTACAGAAGAGCAACACTGTACCGTTATAATGAGTGACGTTGGCTTCCATGGGGTGCGAAATAAGAATCACAGCAGGGATTAGGTATTCAAAAGATGGAGCCTGGACCAGCGGCAATCTGGGAAAGACAAAGGAAGAGAGAGATGGGTGATGCCGAACACACAGAGAGCCTCTAGCGTCTTGTGCTGTGCTCCAGATTCCAGCATCTGCACTCTCTTGAGTCTCTGACCAGACTAATCGGTTGGAGAGACCTTCTTCTTCATTGGCACTCCCTTGGGATCAGGCCACAGACTCACATAGCACACAGAGCAAACCCTTCAGTGCAACATGTCTGCACTGACCATTGACCACCTTTTTACACTATTCCAGGTTCCTACCACAGTTCCTCAAATCCCCTCTCAACCTCTTTCCCCTCACCCTCAACTCGTGTCCCCCTGCTCTAAGGAAAGGATTCCTACTACCTACCTTGTCCATGCCTCAGTCAGGCATACCTCTTCAACCTCGTCTGCTTCCAGGAAAACAAATTTAAGTGTCTCCACAAGTATAGTGTTAGTTGAAGTTGTATAATATGTTGGTGAGGCTTAATTTGGAATATTGTGCCCAGTTCTGGTCACCTATCTACAGGAGATATATCAGTAAGATTGAAAGAGTACAGAGAACATTTACAAGGATGTCACTCTCACTTGAGGAGTCGAGTTAAAGGGAAAGGTTGAATAGGTTAGGACTTTCTTCCTTGGAGCATAGGAGAATGAGAGAAGACTTGATAAAGGTATATAAAATTATGGGGGGCATAAGTAAGGTACGAGGCTTGAGACTCGATCTGGAGGTCATGGGTTAAGGGTAAAAAGTGAAATGTTTAAGGAGAACCTGAGGGGGAAATTCTTCACTCAGAGGTGGTGAGAGTGGAACGAGCTGCCAGTGGAAGTGGTGGATGCTGGTTCGATTTCAGCATTTAAGAGAAATTTAGATAGGTACATGGTTGGGAGAGGTATGGAGGGCTATGATGCAGGTACAGGACGAAGGGACTAGGCAGACTAATAACTTGGCCCAGAAAAGATGGGCTGAAGGGCCTGCTTCTGTGTTGTAGTACTCTACGGCTCGATGGCTCTGTTAAATGCTCCATGTTGCAGGCTACATGCTGACAAATCTCCTCTGCGCCTTCACCATTGCCATCAGTCCTCACTATAATGGTGGTGACCCAAACTGTACTCAATACTACAGCCATGGCCTACGCAGTGTTTCCAGTTGTAACATCCATGTTTCATGATTCTATTGTCTACTTCAAGGGTGTCAAACCTAAGGCACCTGTGTCTGAGATGGGATGCACAAAACCTTTGCTGGCATGCAGCATGCAAAGCCGTCCGTCAATGCTTTAAACCCTTACGTATAATTTTTTAAAATACATATTAAAAATGATCATTATTACCAATCTTGTCCCCTTCCTTCTAAAAGAGTGGAGTGACATTTGCAATTTCCCAGACCTCCAGAACCATACCAGAACCTTGTGATTCTTGAAAGATCATTACTGATGCCTCTACAATCTCTTCAGCGACCTCTTTTAGAACCCTGGGGTGCAGTCCATCTGGTCCAGGTGACTTATCTACCTTCAGACCTTTCAGTTTCCCAAGTACCTTCTCCTGAATAATAGCAACTACACACACTCTGCCCCCTGACACTCTCACCATTTCTGTTAAAGTGAAGTTTGAGAGATTCTTGATTAGTCAGGGCATCGAAGATGCAGGAGAATGGGATTGAGAGGAATTATAAATCAGCTACATTGGAATGATGGAGCAGACTCGATGGACCAAGTGGCCTAATTCTGCTTCTATGTCTTAGGGTCTTATGAAGCAGAGAAGAATTTTTACAATCTGAGAGCAGTGAGATGTTCTCTCAGGAGATGTCTCACATCAGCTTGGTGCAGGTACATGTCCTTAGATGATACATTTTGAAATCCTCACAGACTTGGAGTGCACATTAGTATTTGGATAGCAAACAGTTACAATAAAAATTGCATTTAGAAATTCTGTTATTTTTCAATTGTCTTTTTTAAAAGGTTAGTATTAATAATTTTGAACAGGTTTTTAAAAATGCTTTGTGTATTTCAATCAATGTCAGTTATAATTTTATTCATTGCAATACAATAAATAGACATAAATAAGCATCAGGACTCATCCTATTTCCTTAAAAAGTTCATAATTATTGTTACTAATCTGTTAATCAACGATAATCTCTGCTCAGGCAAGACAATCTTTCAGCAGGTTAACGCCAATTTGGGTACGTGCTCTCAGAAAGGCTCTCTACCCATGCCCTAGGTAATGAAGACAAGAATCCTTTATGTATTCATCAGCACCCCATCATCTACCTACTGTTATTCCACCTCATTTCTGTACTAAAGAGACATTCTTCCATTCTGAGGCTGTGCCTTCTGGACCTAAACTCTCCCACTATTGGAAACATCCTGCCCATATCCATTCTATCCAAGTCTTTCAATATTCAATAGGTAGATTTACCTGTTGCCCAATGTGGTTTGTAACAGTGTGCAAATGCCACTGGAGAAGAGGCTGGTCGCCATGAACTGGTAGCCATGCTGGCGTGCCCTCTGATCGGCTGGAAGAGCTTCAATCAGTAGCCAATGAATTATCTGGAGAAGGGCTGCCTGTGTCAACAAGTGCTGTGGAGAGAGATGAAAAGCAACCTTCAGATGAGTAAGGTTAAACACTATAAACCATGAAAGTGAATGCACACCATCGTTTCCCAGAGAAAAGACAACTAGAGTCTGAAAGCAAGCGTGTAATCCTGAGGTTTTATAAGGCATTAGTCAGACCACACTTGGAACATTGTGAACAGTTTTAGGCCCCATATCTAAGAAAGCATGTATTCGAACTAGAGAGGGTCCAAAGGAGGTTTATAGAAATGATCCCCAGGAATGAGGGAGTTAACGTACGAGGAGCATTTGTTGGCTCTGGCCCTGTAACCAATAGAGTTTAGAAGAATGAGGGGGAATCTCATTGAAACCTACCAAATATTGAAAGGTCTATATAGAGTGGATGTGGAAAGGATGTTTCCAATAGTGGGGGAGTCTCGGACCAGAGGGCACAGCCTCCAAGTACAAGAATGCCCCTTTAAAATAGGGATGAGGAAAATTTGTTTTAGCCAGACGGTGGTGAATATGTGGAATTCATTGCCATAGATGCCTGCGGAGGCTAACTCATTTAAAGCAGAGATTGATAGGTTCTTTATTAGTAAGGGCGTTAAAGGGTGCAGGGAGAAGGTGGGAGAATGGGGTGGGGAGGATAATAAATCAGTCATGATGGAATAGAGGAGCAGACTTCTGATTTCTCCCCATAACCTTTGATGTTCTTTCTAATCAAGAACCTATTTCTGAACCGCGGCCCGTCAGTGATCGGAAGCGAGAGAGGGTGTAACTCACTCAGATTTGCCGATTCAGTACATAAGGCATTGATTCACAGCAGTTTTCTGTTTTGAGCAACAGCCAATCACCAGTCAGAAATGATTGGCAAGAACAAATAAAAATAAGGTAGGGGCAAGCAGAGCAGACGTTGTTGGAGCAGACAGTGTGGGAGTGGTTATTTCAGGCTTTAACTCTTCAAGGCTTCAGCACAGAGAGGCTTGAGTGAGAGAAGGCGTAAAAACTGTAGGTAGATTAATTTTCCACGGTTTAGTTTTTTGTTTCCTTCTTTATATTTACACAGATTGAACAGTAGGGATGCCAGGCAGGATAACTGGATGCTCCTCTTGCAAGATGTGGGAAGGCAGGGAGACCTCTAGTGTCCCTGGAGCTACAGCTGCAGCTGCAGCCATGCTGCTTTAAGGAGTTGGAGCTGGGTGACCTCCAGATCATTGAGGAGGCTGAGAGGTTGACAGATAGGACAAATAGTTCATTTAAACACATTGAGACATCTTTGTTGACTATACTGACCTTGGAAGCAGTTGATAATTACTGCACAACCTCCGAATCACAGCACCTATTCCATATAAACCACCCCCCAACACCAACCATAAGCAATAACCCCACCTTCGTAACTTCAGAATGGAGGTTAACGAGGAGGAAGATCTCAATAAAGGCAAGTCGGGGACCTTGATGATGACAACGCGGGCCAAAAACAAAGTGGCAGGGTGAAGTGATACTGCATCTCCAGTACGAGATCTACAAACACTAGAGGGATATTTTACCCACTGCCTAAGAAATCACATCCTTTGTTCCCTGGGGTCATTTTGGTATCAGTTTACATTCTACCCCAGGCCAATGTCAAGCAGGCTTTAGATGATCCGAGCCATGGGATCAACATGCACGAGGGGTATGGAGGGAAGGCTGGTACAGGGTTCTGAGTTGGGTGATCAGCCATGATCATACTGAATGGCAGTGCAAGCTCGAAGGGCCGAATGGCCTACTCCTGCACCTATTTTCTATGTTTCTATGCTTCTATGAAACAGCGCAGCCTAGCGCCTTCACCATCGTTTTGGGAGATTTTAACAAGGCCAGTCTGAAAAAAATCACTAAGCAATTACCATCAACAGATCACTTGCAATACCAGAGGAAACAACACACTGGACCATTGCTACACCACCATCAAGAATGCCTACCGTGCTATTCCATGCCCTCACTTCGGGAAGTCTGATCACCTGGCTGTACTTCTACTCCCTGAGTATAGGCAGAGACTGAAGACTGCAGCACCAGCAGTGAGGACCAAGAAGATTGGGACAAGGGAAGCACAGGAGCACCTGTTGGACTGCTTTGAATCGGTGGACTGGACTATATTCAGGGATTCATCTTCAAACCTGGATAAGTATGCTGCAGTTGTTACCGACTTCATTAAAACCTGTGTGGATGAGTGTGTGGCCACAAAGACTTAATGTTCATTACCAAACCAAAAGCTGTGGATGAACCCGGAGGTACGTCGTCTGCTGAAGGTTAGATCTGTGGCATTTAAGTCTGGCAACCCAGGCCTGTACCAAAAAACCAGGTATGATTTGCAGAAGGCTATTTCAAGGGTAAAGAGACAATTTCGAATGAGGTTGGTGGTGACACCGGATGCACGGCAACTCTGGCAGGGTCTGCAAAACATTACTTCCTACAAAGCAAACCCAATAGCATGAATAGCAACGATGCTTCACTATTAGATGAACTCAGTGGTTTCTATGCACACTTTGAAAGGGAGTAGTAGAAGATCCCTACTGCACCTGATGACTATGTGATCTCCGTCTCAGAGGCTGATGTTAGGCTGTCTTTAAAGACAGTGAACACTCACAAGGCAGAAGGTCCCGATGGAGTACCTGGTAAGGCTCTGAAAACCTGTGACAACCAACTAGCAGGAGTATTCAAGATCATTTTTAACCTCTCACTGCCACATGCGGAAGTTCCCACTTGCTTCAAAAAGGCAACAATCATACCAGTGCCTAAGAAGAATAATGTGGGCTGCCTTAATGACCATCACGTGGTAACATTCACATCAACAGTGATGAAATGCTTTGAGAGGTTGGTCATGATTAGAATGAACTCCTGCCTCAGCAAGGACCTGGACCCATTGTAATTTGCCTATTGCCACAATAGGTCAACGGCAGATGCAATCTCAATGGCTCTCCACATGGCTTTAGACCACCTGGACAACACAAACACCTACGTCAGGATGCTGTTCATTGACCATAGCTCAGCATTTAATACCATCATTAATCACAATCCTAATTGAGAAGTTGCAGAACCTGGGCCTCTCTACCTCCTTCTGAAATTGGCCTGGCACTCAATGTCAGTAAGATGAAAGAACAGATTGTGGACTTCAGGAAGGGTAACTCGAAGGAACACATACCAATCCTCATAGAAGGATCAGAAGTGGAGACAGTGAGCAGCTTCAAGTTCCTGTGTGTCAAGATCTCTGAGGATCTAACCTGGTCCCAACATATCGATGTAGTTATAAAGAAGGCAAGACAGCAGCTGTACTTCATTAGGAGTTTGATGAGATTTGGCATGTCAACAAATACACTCAAAAACTTCTGTAGTTGTACAGTGGAGAGCATTCTGACAGGCTGCATCACTGTCTGGTATGGAGGGGCTGCTGCTCAGGACCTAAAGAAGCTGCAGAAGGTTGTAAATCTAGTCAGCTCCATCTTGGGCACTAGCCTACAAAGTACTCAGGATATCTTTAGGGAGCGGTGTCTCAGAAAGGCAGCATCCATTATTAAGGACCTCCCACACCCAGGCCATGCCCTTTTCTCACCGCTACCATCAGGTAGGAGATACAGAAGCCTGAAGGCACACACTCAGCGATTCAGGAACAGCTTCTCCCCCTCTGCCATCTGATTCTGAAATGGAGATTGAATCTTTGGACACTACCTCACTTTTTTTTAATATACAGTATTTCTGTTTTTGCATATTTTTCATCTATTCAATATACATAATTGATTTACTTGTTTACTTATTATTAATTTTTTAAATTTAATTAATTTATTTATTTTCTAACCATATAACAATTACAGCACGGAAACAGGCCATCTCGGCCCTTCTAGTCCATGCCGAACTCTTACTCTCACCTAGTCCCTTTCTTGTTTCAGTCGAAACAAGCAGCTGGGAAGAAGGGAGTGAAGAAATCGGGCAGAAAAAGTCTTTTTTTTTTAAACACTACTCGGGGAGAAGGGTCTGCACTGCGCAGGCATGTGATGTAGCGCACCAAGGTTTAAAAACAGACCACCATATACAGCGGACAGCGTTGTGAGCGGGCAGTGGAGTGAGAGGGAGCAGAATGGGAAGGCTTTGGCTCAACAGGTTTTGGCGAGAACAGGCAGAGGCCAGGGTAGGTTCCGGTAAGTTTTTTGTCCAGTTTGCTTAGAGTAGAGAGAATGCCAGGCAGGATGTTGGAATGCTCCTCTTGCAGGATGTGGGAAGTCAGGGAGCCCTCCGGTGTCCCTGACAACGACACCTGCAAGAAGTGCATCCAGCTGCAGCTCCTAAAAAACCACGTTAGGGAACTGGAGCAGGAGCTGGATGACCTCCGGATCATTCGGGAGAATGAGGAGATTATAGACAGTAGCTACAGGGAGGTAGTTACGCCAAAGGAGCAGAGCACAGGAAATTGGGTCACTTTCAGGCGAGGGAAGAGGAAAGGGCAGGCAGAGCAGGGTTCCCCTGTGGTCATTCCCCTCAACAATAAGTATACCGCATTGGATACGGTTGGGGGGGATGACTTACCTGGGACAAGCTGCAGCAGCCAGATCTCTGGCACTGAGTCTGGTTCTGCAGTGTAGAAGGGAGGGTGGAAAAAGAGGAGAGCAGTAGTGATAGGGAACTCGATAATTAGAGGTGCAGGTAGGAGGTTCTGTGGTCGTGACAGAGAATCCAGGATGGTTTGTTGCCTCCCGGGTGCCAGGGTCAAGGATGTCTCTGATCGCTTGCATGACATTCTGAAGTGGGAGGGTGATCAGCCAGATGTCGTGGTGCACATCGGTACCAATGACATAGCAAGGAAGAGTGAGGAGGTCCTGGAGAGTGAGTATAGAGAGCTTGGTAGGAAGTTGAAAAGCAGGACCTCGAGGGTGATAATCTCAGGATTGCTGCCTGTGCTACGTGCCAGTGAGGGTAAGAATAGGATGCTCTGGAGGATGAACAAGTGGCTGAGGAACTGGTGTAGGGGGCAGGGTTTCAGATTTCAGGATCATTGGGACCTCTTCTGGGGCAGGTGGGACTTGTACAAGAGAGACGGGTTACACTTGAACTACAAGGGGACCAATATCCTTTCAGGGAGGTTTGTTAGTGCTATTGGGGAGGCTTTAAACTGGATTTTCAGGAGGATGGGAACCAGAGTGCCAGAGCTGACAGTGTGGCTGGGGTGAAAATAAATGATGTTAAAAGTTCAAGCAAAGCCGCAAATAGAAAGGTTGTGAGTGGTGGTAAAAATCTTCTGAGGTGTATATATTTCAATGCTAGGAGTATTGTGGGGAAGGCGGATGAGCTGAGGGCATGGATTGACACATGGAATTATGACGTTATAGCAATTAGTGAAACTTGGCTACCGGAGGGGCAGGACTGGCAGCTTAATATTCCAGGGTTCTGATGTCTCAGATGTGATCGAGGCAGAGGAATGAAAGGTGGGGGAGTAGCATTGCTTGTTATGGAAAATATTACAGCAGTGCTCAGGCAGGACAGATTAGAGGGCTTGTCTACTGAGTCCTTATGGGTGGAGCTGAGAAACAGGAAAGGTGTGGCCACATTAGTGGGATTGTATTACAGACCACCCAATAGTCAACGAGACTTGGAAGAGCAAATCTGCAGAGAGATAGCAGGCAACTGCAGGAAACATAAAGTTGTGGTGGTAGGAGATTTTAATTTTCCACATATTGATTGGGATTCCCATACTGTTAGGAGTCTAGATGGGTTAGAGTTTGTAAAATGTGTTCAGGAAAGTTTTCTAAATCAATATATGGAGGTACCTACTAGAGGGGATGCGATATTAGATCTCCTATTAGAAAACGAGTTAGGACAAGTGATGGAAGTGTGTGTAGGGGAGCACTTTGGTTCCAGTGATCATAACACCATTAGTTTCAACTTGATCATGGATAAAGATAGATCTGGTCCTAGGGTTGAGGTTCTAAACTGGAAGAAGGCCAAATTTGAAGAAATGAGAAAGGATCTAAAAAGCGTGGATTGGGACAGGTTGTTCTCTGGCAAGGATGTGATCGGTAAGTGGGAAGCCTTCAAAGGAGAAATTTTGGGAGTTCAGAGCTTGTAGGTTCCCGTAGGGATTAAAGGCAAAGTGAATAGGAATAAGGAACCTTGGTTCTCAAGCGATATTGCAACTCTGATAAAGAAGAAGAGAGAGTTGTATGACATGTATAGGAATCAGGGAGTAAATAAGGTGGTTGAGGAGTATAAAAAGTGCAAGGAATTACTTAAAAAGGAAATTAGGAGGGCTAAAAGAAGACATGAGGTTGCCTTGGCAGTCAAAGTGAAGGATAATCCAAAGAGTTTTTATAGGTATATTAAGAGTAAAAGGATTGTAAGGGATAAAATTGGTCCTCTTGAAGATCAGAGTGGTCAGCTACGTGTGGAACCAAAAGAAATGGGGGAGATCTTAAATGGGTTTTTTGGATCTGTATTTACTAAGGAAATTAGCATGAAGTCTATGGAATTAAGGGAAACAAGTAGTGAGATCATGGAAACTGTACAGATTGAAAAGGAGGAGATGCTTGCTATCTTGAGGCAAATTAAAGTGGATAAATCCCCAGGACCTGACAGGGTATTCCCTCGGACCTTGAAGGAGACTAGTGTTGAAATTGCAGGGCCCCAGCAGATATACTTAAAATGTCGGTGTCTACGGGTGAGGTGTCGGAGGATTGGAGAGTGGCTCATGTTGTTCCGTTGTTTAAAAAAGATCGAAAAGTAATCCAGGAAATTATAGGCCGGTAAGTTTGATGTCGGTAGTGGGTAAGTTATTGGAGGGAGTTCTAAGAGACAGAATCTACAAGCATTTGGAAAGACGGGGACTTATTAGGGAGAGTCAACATGGCTTTGTGTGTGGTAAGTCATGTTTGACCAATCTCCTGGAGGTTTTCGAGGAGGTTATCAGGAAAGTGGATGAAGGGAAGGCAGTGGATATTGTCTACATGGACTTCAGTAAGGTCTTTGACAAGGTCCCTCATGGGAGGTTAGTTAGGAAAATTCAGTCACGAGGTATACATGGAAAGGTGGTAAATTGGATTAGACATTGACTCAATGGAAGAAGCCAAAGAGTGGTAGTAGAGGATTGCTTCTCAGAGTGGAGGCCTGTAACTAGTGGTGTGCCACAGGGATTAGTTCTGGGTCCATTGTTATTTGTCATCTATATCAATGATCTGGATGATAATGTGGTAAATTGGATCAGCAAATTTGCTGATGATACAAAGATTGGAGGTGTAATGGACAGTGAGGAAGGTTTTCAAAGCTTGCAGAGGGATTTGGACCTGCTGGAAAAGTGGGCTGAAAAATGGCAGATGGAGTTTAATACAGACAAGTGTGAGGTATTGCACTTCGGAAGGACAAACCAAGGTAGAACATACAGGGTAAATGGTAAGGCACTGAGGAGTGCAGTAGAATAGAAGGATCTGGGAATACAGATACAAAATTCCTTAAAAGTGGCATCACAGGTAGATAGGATCGTAAAGAGAGCTTTTGGTACATTGGCCTTTATTAATCAAAGTATTGAGTATAAGAGCTGGAATGTTATGATGAGGTTGCATAAGGCATTGGTGAGGCCGAATCTGGAGTACTGTGTTCAGTTTCGGTCACCAAATTACAGGAAGGATATTAATAAGGTTGAAAGAGTGCAGAAAAGGTTTACAAGGATGTTGCCGGGACTTGAAAAACGCGTTACAGAGAAAGGTTGAATAGGTTAGGACTTTATTCCCTGGAGCGTAGAAGATTGAGGGGAGATTTGATAGAGGTATATGAAATTATGATGGGTATAGATACAGTGAATGCAAGCAGGCTTTTTCCACTGAGGAAAGGGGAGAAAAAAAAAACAGAGGACATGGGTTAAGGGTGAAGGGGGAAAAGTTTAAAGGGAACATTAGGGAGGGCTTCTTCACACAGGGAGTGGTGGGAGTGTGGAATGAGTTGCCAGACAAGGTGGTAAATGCGGGTTCTTTTTTAACATTTAAGAATAAATTGGACAGATACATGGATGGGAGGTGTATGGAGGGATATGGTCCATGTGCAGGTCAGTGGGACTAGGCAGAAAATGGTTCGGATGGTTTCTATGGTTTTTCTAGTCCCACCGACCTGCACTCAGCCCATCCAATTTAACTTTAAATGACAACATCGAACCTGCCTCAACCACTTCTGCTGGAAGCTCGTTCCACACAGCTACCACTCTCTGAGTAAAGAAGTTTCCCCTCATGTTACCCCTGAACTCTTGCCCTTTAACTCTCAACTCATGTCCTCTTGTTTGAATCTCCCCCACTCTCAATGGAAAAAGCCTATCCACACCAACTCTATCTATCCCCCTCATAATTTTAAATACCTCTATCAAGTCCCCCCTCAACCTTCTACGCTCCAAAGAATAAAGACCTAACTTGTTCAACCTTTCTCTGTAATTTAGGAGATGTAATTTAGGATTTTGTCTGCTAGATTATGTATTGCATTGAACCACTGTTGCTATGTTAACAAATTTCACGTCACATGCCGGTGATAATAAACCTGATTCTGATTCTGATTCTGGTATTTACTCAGGAGATAGACACAGAGTCTGTAGATATGAGGCAAAACAGCAGTGAAGTCATGGACCCGATACAAATTACGGGGGAGGAGGTGTTTGCTGTCCTCGGGTGGATAAATCCCCAGGGACTCTCAAGGTGTTCCTTCAGACCCAGTGGAGGTAAGTGCAGAAATTGCAGGGGCCCTAGCAGAGATACTTAAATCATCCTTAGTGATAGATGAGGTACTGGAGGATTGGAGGATAGCTAATGTTGTTCTGCTGTTGAAGAAAGGTTTTTCAAGGAAGATACCAGGAAAGTTGATGAAGGCAAGACCCTGGACGTTGCCTACATGGACTTTAACAAGGCATTTAACAAAATCTCGCATGGGAGTTTGGTCAAAAAGGTTCAGATAAGGTAATAAACTGGATTAGACATTGGCTTTTTGGGAGAAGCCAGAGAGTGGTAGTCAATGGTTACCTCTCTGACGGGATAATATCGTTAACTGGATCAGCAAATTTTCAGATGACACCAAGATTGGGGGTGTAATGAACAGCAAGGAAGGCTATCATGGCTTGTAGCGGGATCTGGACCGGCTGGAAAAATGGGCTGAAAATGGCAGATGGAATTTAATGCAGACAAGTGCGAGGTGTTGTGCTTTGGTAGGACCGAGCAGGGTAGGATCTAATTAATGAAAGGTACGGCACTGAGCAGTGTGGTAAAACAAAGGGGTCTGGGAATACTGGTCCATCATCCATTGAAAGTGGCAGCACAGGTAGATAGGGTCATAAAGAAAGCTTTTGGCACATTGACCTTCATAAATCAAAGTATTGAGTACAGGAGATTGGATGTTATGTTGGAGTCGTATAAGACATTGGTGAGACCTGATTAGGATTAATGTGTGGAGTTTTGGTCACCTATCTACTGGAAAGATGTAAATAAGGTTGCCAGAACTATAGGACTTGAGTTATAAGAAAAAAAATGAATAGGTTAGTACCTTATTCCTTGGGACGTAGAAAATTGAGGAGAGATCTGATAGAAGTATACAAGATAATGAGGGGTATAGATAGGGTAAATACAAGTAGGCTTTTTCCACTGAGGTTGGGTGGGAGTACAACTAGTGATCATGGTTTAAGGGGAACATGAGGGGAAATTTCTTCACTCAGAGGGCAGTGAGAGTGTGGAATGAGCTGCCAGCACAAATGTGATTTCAATTTCAATCCATGAACACTACCTTACTTTTTTTCTTTCTTTTCTCACTAATTAATTTATATATATATGAAAAAGTTTTGAACCCTTTGCAGTTACCTGGTTTTTTGCATTAATCGCTCATAAAATATAAATAAGTTAGGAAAGTTCAGTCGCTAGGTATACATGGAGAGGGGGTAAATTGGATCAGACATTGGCTCCATGGAAGAAGCCAGAGACTGGTAGTAGAAGATTGCTTCTCTGAGTGGAGGTCTGTAACTAGTGGTGTGCCACAGGGATCAGTGCTGGGTCCATTGTTATTTGTCCTCTATATCAATGATCTG
This sequence comes from Mobula birostris, assembly GCF_030028105.1. Lineage (NCBI taxonomy): Eukaryota > Metazoa > Chordata > Chondrichthyes > Myliobatiformes > Myliobatidae > Mobula > Mobula birostris. The sequence goes on along the minus strand of NC_092375.1, from coordinate 109,941,435 downwards.
GATGATAATGTGGTAAATTGGATCAGCAAGTTTGCTGATGATACAAAGATTGGAGGTGTAGTAGACAGTGAGGAAGGTTTTCAAAGGCTGAAGAGGGACTTGAACCAGCTGGAAAAATGGGCTAAAAAATGGCAGATGGAGTTTAATACAGACAAGTGTGAGGTATTGCATGTTGGAAGGACAAACCAAGGTAGAGCATACAGGGTTATTGGGAAGGCACTGAGGAGTGCAGTGGAACAGAGGGATCTGGGAATACAGATACAAAATTCCCTAAAAGTGGCGTCACAGGTAGATAGGGTTGTAAAGAGAGCTTTTGGTACATTGGCCTTTATTAATCAAAGTATTGAGTATAAGAGCTGGAATGTTATGATGAGGTTGTATAAGGCATTGGTGAGGCCGAATCTGGAGTATTGTGTTCAGTTTTGGTCGCCAACTTACAGGAAGGCTATTAATAAGGTTGAAAGAGTGTAGAGAAGGTTTACAAGGATGTTGCCGGGACTTGAGAAACTCAGTTACAAGAAAGGTTGAATAGGTTAGGACTTTATTCCCTGGAGCATAGAAGAATGAGGGGAGATTTGATAGAGGTATATAAAATTATGATGGGTATAGATAGAGTGAATGCAAGCAGGCTTTTTCCACTGAGGCAAGGGGAGAAAAAAACCAGAGGACATGGGTTAAGGGTGAGGGGGGAAAAGTTTAAAGGGAACATTAGGGGGGGCTTCTTCACACAGAGAGTGGTGCGAGTATGGAATGAGCTGCCAGATGAGGTGGTAAATGCGGGTTCTTTTTTAACATTTAAGAATAAATTGGACAGATACATGGATGGGAGGTGTATGGAGGGATATGGTCCATGTGCAGGTCAGTGGGACTAGGCAGAAAATGGTTCGGCACAGCCAAGAAGGGCCAAAAGGCCTGTTTCTGTGCTGTAGTTTTTCTATGGTTTCTATGGTTTCTAAAATGTGGTCAGATCTTCATACAAGTCACAATAATAGGCAAACACAATCTGCCTAAACTAACAACACACAAACAATTGAACTTCTTCTCGCCAATACTGAGTACACCACTTAAACAACCACAGTCTAGGTTCAAAAAAGTATGTGAAACTTTGGGGTTATGCCGTCAACAAAAGCTATGTGGCGTCAGGTATTCCAGTCAATGAGATGAGATTGGAGGTGTGGGTTGTAGAGGCGCCCTATAAAAAACGCACATAAAAGTCAGGTAACTGACAGAACCTTCTCTTCTCAAGAAACTGGAAAAGGCTACAAAAACATTTCTAAAGGCCTGACCGTTCATCAGTCCACAGTCAGAGAAATTGTCTACAAATGGAGGAAATTCAGTACTGTTACTACTCTCCCTAGGAGTGGGTGTCCTGCAAAGATCACACCAAGAGCAATGCAGAAGAGGGTGAAAAAGAACCCAAGAATAATAGCAAAAGAACTGCAGAGTTCTTTGGACAATCAAGAGAAAATCTGAACAAGAATGGTTTTCATGGAAGGACACCACAGAGGAAACCACTGCTCTCCAAAAAAACAATGCTGGGCACTGCTCAAGTTTGCAAAAGACCATTTATGTTTTCCACAATGCTTCTGGGATCGTGTTCTGTGGACAGATGAGAATAAAGATTTAGAGGATGAAATTGTCTAAATAATTGTACAAAGGCAGTCCACTGTCAGAACTAAGTGTCTGCAATGATTTTGTTCATTTACAATTAATCAAAGGAACATGGCAGCGTACACTGGATGAATTTCTCCATTGATAACTGTTAAAACTAATACATTGTTTTATAGTGCTGTAGAGGTATTGTTCTTATTTGTTCTATATTTCATTTAAATACATAAATTCTTACTCAGTTAAATGTAACTAATGGATGCCTATATATATAGCGAATGTATGTAGGCTTTTCTCCTCGGGTTGGGTGAGACTGGAAATAGAAGTCAGAGGTGAGGGGCAAACGTTAAATATTTATGGGGATGTTGCTGGGACTTGAATAGGAAAAGGTTAAATAGGTTAGAACTTTATTCAGTGGAGCATAAGAGAATGAGAGGAGATTTGACAGAGGTATACAAAATTATGAGAGTATAAGTAAGGTAAATGCATGCAGACCTTTTCCACTGAGGTTGGGTGAGACTCAGACTAGAGGTCATGGGTCAAGGATGAAAGGTGAAGTGTTTAAAGGGAACATGAGGTAGAATTTCTTCACTCAAAGGGGGCTTAGAGCGTGAAATGAACTGCCGGTGGAAGTGGTGGATATGGTTTTGATTTCGACATTTAAGAGAAAATTGTATAGGTACATGGGTGGGAGGGGTATAGCGGGGTATGGAGGGCTATGGTCCAGATGTAGGTTGGGGGTACTTTGCAGAGTAACAGTCCTGCATGGACTAGGTGGGCCAAAGAGCAGGTTTCTGTGCTGTAGTGCTCAGTGACTCTATGACAAGACATTCTAACATTCCGTGCTGACTCTAGCCAAACATTAAGTTAAATGCCAGTCAGTAATTGTGGGTTACGTTTTTACAGACTTCCCCAGCAGCACAGTAAGGACTCCTCGGGAAAGTGCGAACACAGAGGAAGTGAAACAGGTATCCTCTCCATTACAAACACAACCTGTATATAACAGCTTCAACATAAAAGAAAAGGTATCAAAGTTCAAAATTCAAAGTCAATTTGCTATCAATGTACTTATATTTATTACCCTGAGTGAGATTCGTGTTCTTGCAGGCATTTACAGGAAAATAAATACAATAGATTAATACCAAACCGTGTGAGACATTGCTGGAAGGAATAAGCTTTAAGGACAATCTGAGTTGATGCAAAGGTTATAGGGTCAACAACTTGGAGAAAGGCCCATTAGCCCATCGAGTCTGTGCTGACCGTTAACTCCAATGCTATTTTTAAACTCTACACATGGCCATTAACTTTTCCCAGATTCTCTCACTCACCATTTCCCCAGGTAGGCAATTAACAGCAGCCAATTAAGTTTAAAGTTCAAAGCTGATTTATTATTAAAGTAAATATATGTCACCACATACTATCTTGAGATTCATCTTCTTGCAGGCACTTAGAGGAAAATAAGAAATAAAATAAAATTTATGAAAAACTTGTCCTGAAGAAGGGTCTCAGCCCGAAATGTCGATTGTTTATTCATTTCATAGATGCTAGGACTGGCAAACAACCAATGTGCAAGAAGACAAATCATGCAAATAATAAAATAAAAGTAAATTAACTCAACAATCCATCTACCCATGGGATGTGGGAGAAAAACTGGAAGATGAGAGGGGGAGGGGAATCCCATGTCGTCACAGGGAGGGGGTGTAGACTGTGCTGGAACCCATGTTGTTCGAGTGGTGAGGGGAGGGAGGGGAATCCCATGTCGTCACAGGGAGGGGGTGTAGACTGTGCTGGAACCCATGTTGTTCGAGTGGTGAGGGGAGGGAGGGGAATCCCATGTCGTCACAGGGAGGGGGTGTAGACTGTGCTGGAACCCATGTTGTTCGAGTGGTGAGGGGAGGGAGGGGAATCCCATGTCGTCACAGGGAGGGGGTGTAGACTGCGCTGGAACCCATGTTGTTCGAGTGGTGAGGGGAGGGAGGGGAATCCCATGTCGCCACAGGGAGGGGGTGTAGACTGCGCTGGAACCCATGTTGTTCGAGTGGTGAGGGGAGGGAGGGGAATCCCATGTCGTCACAGGGAGGGGGTGTAGACTGCGCTGGAACCCATGTTGTTCGAGTGGTGAGGCTGCAGCCCTACCGGCTGAGCCACTCCTTTCAGTGGAAAGTCCAGAGTTTGGGAACTCAGTCGACTCATACAGCACAGAAACAGGCCCTTTGGCCCATCTAGTCCATATCAAACTATTGTTCTGCTCAGTGCCATTGACTTGCCCTCCATACCCCTCCCGTCCATGTACCTATCCAAACTTCTCTTAAGTATTGCATTCAGAGACATCCACCACTTCCGCTGGCAGCTTGTTCCACACTCTCACCGCCCTCTGGGTGAAGAGGCTCCCCTTTAATCCAAACTGAGGGTAGATCGATAGGAATGTATGATGCCAATGGTTTTTCTTGCTCAATTCTTACATACCTGCACTGCACACAAGACACTAAGTATCCAGGGAGGTTGCTGGTGTAATGGGTAGCAAGCGATCGCTGGTTTCCTGGCCGGGCTTGGCTCTGATCTCTGGGTGCCCTCCATTAACCCCTGCGGTCATCGGTCCGCTTCCACAGATGACGCTTGAACTGGCCCAAGACCCTCTGGTACACACAGGCCTGGGCTTGAGCGGAAAGGAAAGGGAGAGAGGACAAGGGGTGAGAGATGAGCTCGCTGATCTCCTGGGCAGCATTATGCAGTCTGAGTGACCTTTGCACCCTTTGTGTGGGATGAGACGCAAATAAATTTACCATTAACCTGGATGATCCGACCGGGTAATCTAAACTCATTCCATTCTTCATTAAAGTTTGAGACTTCTCTGCTTTGACTGGGCAGTCTGCTTAACTATATCAAGATTACAGCCCAAGTAAGCACTGGGCAGCCTGATTAACTATATCACATTGTCCCCATCTCAGTTCTGTTGTTAATTTACTTTCCTTATCATGCTTCTCAACGTTATCTGCAGTCTGCAATTGGATGGGAAATGTTGGGGAGAAGGTCAGCAATTGAAGATACTTGCCACAGAAAGATGCTTTTGGTCAGCGTCCGTTACAATTGTCAGGATTTGTCTTGGATATCGAGCACATTGGCTGTTTGTTGGTCTTTGTTTTTGTATTTCTTTATTTTCCTGTAAACGTCTGCAAGAAAATGAATCTAAGGTGACATAGATGTACTTTGATCATAGACCTAATTTGAATTTGAATTTGCACCCTCTCTAAATCCTCGACGTCCTGTAATGTTCTGCACACAATACTCCAAACAAGGCCTAACCGAAGTTTTGCAACATGACTTCCTGATACTTATATTTAATGTCATCCATGGCAGAAGCTTATATATAAGCATATGCCATGTCCGCATGTGATATAAACATTTGAGGAGTGATTGATAAGTTCATGGTCTAGGGTAGAAGGAGTCAATTTTAGAAAACCTAGCACATTTATTTTTCAACATAGTCCCTTCCTACATTTACACACTTAGTCCAGCGGTCCTGGAGCATACGGATCTTGGACCTCCAGAAAGTGCCCACAGCAGGGGTGACTGATAAGTTTCTAGCCTAGGGAGATGTGTTATACAGCTCTTATTATATGCACATGCAGTTCAACTCTTTGAGTGATTATGCGGAAAGGTTAATAACTCATCGGTTAATAACTCATCAGGGGTGATTGATAAGTTCGTGGCCTAAGGTAGAAGGAGATGAGTTATTAACTTCAAACTTTTTGCGTAATGACTCAAAGAGTTGAATTGCGTTTGCATGTAAACAGATGTATAACTCATTTCCTTCTACCTTAGGCCACGAACATATCAATCACCCCTCAAATAATTTGCCTTCTTTACCGGCCTATATAGTTGCATGGCCATCTTCAGTGAGCTATGGACTTGGGCTTTGTACTACTTTGTATTCATCACTTTGCCATCATCAAGGACATCTTCAAAAGGCGATGCCTCGAAAGGGCAGCGTGCATGGTGAAGGACCCCACCACCCAGGATAGGCTTCTTCTCATTACTACTAAATGGGAGGAAGTACAGGAGCTTGAAGACACACACTTCTTCCCGTCCGCCATCAGGTTGCTGAATGTACCATGAAGCCGTGAACGCTAGCACACTAACTTGCTCTCCTTTAGCACTACTTAGTTATTTTTGATCTTTCCTGTTGTAGTGTTATGTATTGTACTGGACTGCTGCTGCAAAGCAACAGATTTCATGACATTTGTCAGTGACAATAAAGCTGGTTCTGAATCTAGGACCAGGGTGGTTAAGGGTGAGCCATGGTCTAATTGGCTTTTGGCTTATTATTGTTACCGGTACTGAGGTTCAGTGAAAATCTTTGTTTTGCATGACACTCAGACGGATCATTTCTCCAAATCAGTGTCTTGAGCTGATACAAGAGAGAAGCAGTAACAGAATGCAGAATATAGTGCTAACATTCAGAGAGAGTACAGTGCAGGTAGACAATCAGAATCAGGTATATTATCACTGACATAGACATAGAGTCACTGAATCATACAGCACAAAAACAGGCCCTTCTGTCCATCTAGTCTATGCCGAACTGCTAGTCCCATCGACCTGCACTGGACCATAGCCCTCCCATCTATGTTCCCTGATGTCTCTGGGCCTCTACTCACTGGAGTTTAGAAGAATGAGTGGGAAATCTCATTGAAACCTTTTGAATACTGAAAGGCCTAGATTGAGTGGATGGGAGAGGATGTTTCCTATGGTGGGTGAGTCGGGAACCAGAGAGCACAGGCTCAGAATACCAAGGATGTCCCTTTAGAGTGGAGATGAGGAGGAATTTCTTCAGCCAGAGGTTTTTTTCACCTTCCATTCATCCAGCTGGGCTTTAGTCAATAAGACTGAAGAAATGCAGAGAATATTTACAAGGATGTTGTTGCGACTTGACTTGAGTTATAGGGAAAGACTGAATAGGTTCGGACTTTATTCCAGGACAATAGGAGAATGAGGGGAAATTTGATAGAAGCATGCAAAATTATTAAGGTATAGAGAGGGTAAATTCAAACAGGCTTTTTCCACTGAGGTTGTGTGAAGCTACAACTAGAGGTCGTAGGTGAAGGGTGAAAAGTGAAATATTTAAGGGGAACTTCACTCAGAGAGTGGTGCGAGTGGAAGACAAGCTGTAAGTGGAAGTGGCTGATGCGGGTTTGATTGCAATATTTAAGAGAGGTTTAGAATAGTCGAGTGTGGGCACGTGGCCAAGTGGTTAAGGCATTGAACTAACGACCTGAAGGTCGTGAGTTCGAGCCCCAGCCGAGGCAACGTGTTGTGTCCTTGAGCAAGGCACTTAATCACAGATTGCTCTGCGACGACACTGGTGCCAAACTGTATGGGTCCTAATGCCCTTCCCTTGGACAATATCGGTGTCATGGAGAGGGGAGACTTGCAGCATGGGCAACTGCTGGTCTTCCATACAACCTTGCCCAGGCCTGCGCCCTGGAGAGTGAAGACTTTCCAGGCGCAGATCCATGGTCTTTCAAGACTAACGGATGCCTTTATTTTAGGATAGTAGGACTAGTGGAAGGGAAAAAAAAGAAGAAAGGTGTCCAGAGCTGTCAGGATTATTTCCTGCAGTCCCAGAGTCAACTCCTACAACCACCACGAAGGAGGGCCCTGAACCTGAGATTGTTTCACTGCCACATCTCACCTGCCAAGCAGAGTGACCTCCCTTCTCAATAGCAAGAATTCCTCCACAGCGATTAAATCTTTAGGCCTGAATAGGACAATTTAAAATTTACTATGCTGTGGATGTCTGTATAGTAGTTGTATTATGTAGCATACTGAGTATATAGCTGAGGTGCATTCTATATTGAGTTGGAGTTTCGAGCCATCAGGCAACAGCCAACATTGACTTCTCTAACTTCCGCTAATGCCCCACCTCCTCCTCGTACCCCATCCGTTATTTATTTATATACACACATTCTTTTTCTCTCTTTTTTTTCTCCCTCTGTCCCTCTCACTATACCCCTTGCCCATCCTCTGGGTTTCCCCCCTCCCCCCTTTCCTTCTCCCTGGGCCTCCTGTCCCATGATCCTCTCATATCCCCTTTGCCAATCACCTGTCCAGCTCTTGGCTCCATCCCTCCCCCTCCTGTCTTCTCCTATCATTTTGGATCTCCCCCTCCCCCTCCCACTTTCAAATCTCTTACTAGCTCTTCTTTCAGTTGGTCCTGACGAAGGGTCTCGGCCCGAAACGTCGACTGTACCTCTTCCTAGAGATGCTGCCTGGCCTGCTACATTCAGCAGCAACTTTGATGTGTGTTGCTTGAAATTCCAGCATCTGCAGATTTCCTCGTGTTTGCAAGGAGTGTTGTGTATTTATTATTACAGTAATAGTTGAGTGATATTGTAAATATATAGTTTGACTAAACGTCCTTAATTGGTTACATAATGCAATTTGGGCTATCTGTAAAAGTGCGTAAATGGCATACGTCATCACATCACCCTGTGATACGTGCGTGCTCTTGCTTAAAGTAAAAATGAATATACATGAGTTATCTCCTGCCTCTCTTGTTTTCTCTCTCTTTCAATTAATTTTTATGATTTGGGGTTACAGAACATAGCAGCCACCACCTACGTCTGACATTTCCCCTAAACTTTCCTCCGTTCACCTTAGAAGGAGGTTCTCTGGTATTAGTCTGTACTGTCAGGGAAAAAAGTGCAAGCTGAACACACTATCTGCGCCTCTTGTAATCTTATACACCTCTATCAAGTCAGCTGTCATCCTGCTTCATTCCAAAGAGCAAAGCCTTAGCTCACTCAACCTTTCCTCACAAGTCATGTTCTCTAATCTGTTTATTAATCCTCCTCTATCCTCTCCTCCACCCCTCCTCCTCAACCTAAATGTTGTTTTATTACAAACAAGAGAAAATCTGCAGATGCTGGAAATCCAAGCAACACACACAAAATGCTGGAGGAACTCAGCAGGTCAGGCAGCATCTATAGAAATGAATAGATAGTCGACATTTCAGGCCGAGACCCTTCTTCAAGACTGGAGAAAAAAGGTGACAAGTCAGAGTAAGAAGATGGGAGGAGGGGAGGAAGAAATACAAGGTAGTAGAGGATAGGTGAAACCAAGAGAGGGGAAGGGTTGAAGTAAAGAACTGGGAAGTCGATTGGTGAAAGAGATAAAGGGCTAGAGAAGGGAGGTGAGGATAGGTGAGGACAGAAGGGCATGGAAGGAGGGGAAGAGGGAGGAGCTTCAAACAGGTGTGCTGGGCGGCTAAGGATGTAAAGTGAGAGGGGGAATGGGGAATGGTGAAGCAAGGGGCATTACCGGAAGTTTGAGAAATTGACATTCGTGCCATCAGGTTGGAGGCTATGCAGACGGAATATACCTTGAATGTCTCCTCATCGCAGCAGTATAGGAGGCCATGGATTGATATGTCAGAATGGGAATGGGAAGTAGAGTTAAAATGGGTGGTCACTGGGAGATCTTAGTTTTTCTGACGAGCAGAGCGTAGGTGCTCGGTGAAGCAGTCTCCCAATCTATGTTGTGTCCCACCAATATACAGGAGGCAACGCTGGGAGCACTAAGAAACAACCTCAACAGACTCACAGGTGAAGTGTCACCTCACCTGGAAGGACTGTTTGGGGCCCTGAATGGTAGTGAGGGAGGAGGTGTGGGGGGCAGGTGTAGCACTTGTTCTGCTTGCAAGGATAAGTGCCAGGAGGAGCTCAGTGGGGAGGGACAAATGGACAAGGGAGTCAGATAGGGAGCGACCACTGTGGAAAGCAGCAAGTGGGAGGGAGGGAAAGATGTGCTTGATGGTGGAATCCTGTTGGAGATGGCTGAAGTTATTGAGAAGTTTGTGCTGGACATGGGTGCTGGTGGGGTAGTAGGTAATGTTGTTTTATTTACTTACTTTTTCCAACTCTGATGACAGTCTGGTAACTGCACAGATACTGCCTGACCTGCTGGGCATTTAATTTGTTTTTAACTTGGATTTCCAGCATCTGAAATGTTTTATTTTTGTCTCTTTCTTTGCTTTTACTATTTTTTAGCTTATTCTATATTGTGATCTGTGGATTTCCCAAGATGATTTTATGTGGAAAGGTAAATTATCAGAAATTAAATGTAACTTTATTACAGCAAAATAGGATCTCTCTTCTTGATAGGCAATTATAGGACAGTATTGTGTAAGAGAGAAATTAGATTAATTGAGTGCCCTGTAAAAACATCCCACTATTTAGATTCATAGAGTCAGACAGCATAGAAAGAGGCCCATTGGCACAATTCTTTCATGTTGACCAAGATTTATGCTAGTCCCACTTGTTTGCATTTGACCCTGACATAATCAAAGACCCCACCCATCCCAGACATTGTCTCTTCTCCCCTCTTTCATCAGCAGTAGTTTTAAAAAAGCCAGAAAGCACATACCACCAGGCTCCAGGATAGCTTCTGCCCTGCTATTGTAAGAACATTGGATGGATCCCTAATGTGGTCAGATGTACTCTTGACATCACAATCTTGCACCTTATTGTCTCCTCCAAGAGAATCACAACCTTGTCAATGTTAGGAGGATTGCTGGCCACAATGACCCAGAGAGCTATGTTGGCTGGAGTCAGGGCTTAATGTTTGGCTCTTGGTAGGGTCACTCATGCCAAACAGGTCAAAGGGTAGAGGTCAGATGAAGAGTGGTCCACCAGTCCTCCAGGTTCAGAGGTTCAGCGTAGGGTTAATGTCCCTGACCGGTCAAACAAAACTGTTACGGAAACAACAATGAAGAATCCTTTTACATCTGAGCGCAACGTTATTCCTGAGACTCCAACCAGTACTTGCATGGCTGACAGTAGTGAAACCCAAGAGGAAAAAGGAAGCCCTGAACACCACCAACACCAAGACCAAAACTGGTACAGCCAAGGAGAGACAAAGATGGTGGACCTTCATTGATGCCCAAGTGGCAGCAGTGTAACGGGCAGTAAGCAAGCAAGTAGCTAATTGTTTACCTGCACAGCACTTGCTCTGTAGCTGTTACACCTTATTTGCGTTCTTTTATTACATTCATTTCTGGTGGCCTCGTCATAGAAAGGATCTGGAAGCTTAAGAGAGGGAGCAGAGGAGATTCACCAGGATGATGCCTGGATTAGAGACCAAGTCCGATGTCAATAGATTGATAGGTAAGGCTTTTCTCTTTGGAGAGAAGGAGGAAGAGGGAAAACTAGATAGAGTTGTACAAGATGATAAGAGGCACTGACAGAGTGGACAGCCAGAGATGTTTTCTCAGGGCTAATACTGCAAGTACAAGGGGGTGTAATATTAAGGTGATTGAAAGAAAGTTAAGGCAGATGAAAGAGCCAGGTATTTACACAGAGAGTGGTGGGTGCATGGAATGCGCTGCCAACGATGGTGGTAGAGGCAGATACATTAGGGACATTTATGGGAATCTCTAGGTAGGCATATGGATGAAGAAAAAATGGAGAGATAAGGGGAGGGAAGGGATAGATTGATCCTAGAGTAGGTTAAAAGGCTGGCACAGCATCCCGAGCTAAAAATCAAAGCATAAGACAGAGGAGCAGAATTAGGCCATTTGGCCCATCGAGACTGATCCACCATTCCATTTTGGCTGATGCATTATCCCCCTCAACACCATTCTCCTGCATTGTCCCATAAGCTTTTATTAATCAAGAATCTATTGACCTATCAATCTCCACTATAAATATACCCAAAGTACATAATTGGGTATAATTAAATATAAATATAATTTAAATATACCAAATATCCTCTGGCAAAGTAACGCATGGGAATTTGGTCAAGGAGGTTCAGTTACTTGGTATTCAAAATGAGATAGTAAATTGGATTAAATATTGTCTTCATGGAAGAAGCCAGAGAGTAATTGTAGATAGTTCTCTCTCTGACTGGAGACCTGTGGTTAGTGGTGTGCCACGGGGATTGGTGCTGGCTCCATTGTTGCTTGTCATCAACAATCTGGATGATAATGTGGTGAACTGGATTAGGAAATTTACGGATGACGCCAAGATTGGGGGTGTAGTGGACAGCAAGGAAGACTATCAGAGCTTGCAATGGGATCTAAATCAGCTGGAAAAATAGGCTGAAAAATGGCAGATGGAATTTAATGCAGACAAGTGAGAGGTGTTGCACTTCAGTAGGACCAACCAGAGTAGGTCTAACATAGTGAATGGTAAGGCAGTGAGGAGTGTGGTAGAACAAAGGGATCTGATCCATAATTCATTGAAAATGGCATCACAGGTAGATAAGGCTGTAAAGAAAACTTTTGGCACATTGGCCAAAATCAATGCATTGAGTACAGGAGATGGGATATTATTTTGAAGTTGTATATGACGTTGGTGAGGCCTGATATGGAATATTATGTGCAGTTTTGGTCACTTACCTACAGGAAAGATGTAAGTAAGATTGAAATTGCGTAAATAAAATTTACAAGGATGTTGCTGGGACATGAGGACCTGAGTTATAGGGAAAGGTTGAACAGCTTAGGATTTTATTCCTTGGAACGTATTTGATAGAGGTTTACAGAATGTTGAGGGATATAGATAGGGTAAATGGAAACAGGCTTTCTCCATTTATGTTGGGTGAGACTATAACTAGAGGTCATGGGTTAAGGATGAAAGGTGAAATGTTTAAGGAGGAACTTCTTCACTCTGAGGGTTGTGAGAGTGTGGAATGAGCTGCCAGTGCAAGTGGTGCATTCAAGCTCAATTTCAACATTTAAGAGCAGTTTGGGTAGGCAAACGGATGATAGGGGTATGGAGATACAAATCGATATGAGGATTGAATTAAATTGACTTTCTTTCTTACATCCTTCACATACATGAAGAGTAAAAATCTTTACGTTACATCTCCATCTAAGTGTGCAATGTACAATTTATAGTAATTTGTAATAAATATTATGTAGAACAGGACAGTCAATATAACATAGAAATACAATTGTATCAATGTGAATTATTCAGTCCGATGACCCGGTGGAAGAAGCTGTCCCGAAGCTTGTTGGTCCTGGCTTTTATGCTGCAGTACCATTTCCCAGATGGTAGCAGCTGGGACAGTTTGTGGTAGGTAGTTTAAATGGTTTGGCATGGAGTAAATGGGCCGAATTTTTCTGTGCTGTATTTTTCTCTGACTCTTCATATGTATGTGGCAATGAATTCCACAAATTCACCACTCTCTGACTTAAGAAATTCCTCCTCATCTCTGTTCTAAAGGACGTCCTTATATTTTGAGGCTGTGCCCTCTAGTCTTAGACTTCCTGCCATAGCAAACATCCTGTCCACGTCAATTCTGTCTGGGCCTTTCAATATTCAATGGGTTTCAAAGAAATCATCACTCATTCTTCTAAACTCCAGCAAGAACAGACCCAGAGCCATCAAATTCTCTTCATAGATTAATCCTTTCATTCCCAGAAACATTATTGTGAACCTCCTCCAGACTCCCTCTAATGTCAACACATCCTTCCTTAGGTAAGGGGCTCAAAGCTGCTCACAAAACTCCAGGTCTGTGCAATGTCATAAAGTGTCAGCATTATATCCTTGCATCTTCCGTTCTATAACCAAGCTGGACCGTGGCAGGAAAGGTGTAACTAAATTATAGATACACCCAGAGGCTTTTCCTGGTGTCTCATAGCACTGAAACAGGTCATTCTGCCCACTTTGAGTATTTTATACTTTATTGTCGCCAAACAATTGGTACTAGAATGTACAATCATCACAGCAATATTTGATTCTGTGCTTCACACTCCCTGGATTACAAATATTAAATATTAAAGCTATTAAAAATAGTTTAAATTAGCAAATATTAAAAATTTAAATTATAAATCATAAATAGAAAATAGAAAAATGGGAAGTAAGGTAGTGCAAAAAAACCGAGAGGCAGGTCCGGATATTTGGAGGGTACGGCCCAGATCTGGGTCAGGAGTACGCCTGTTGCTGCCCCAGAAAAGCATGCATCGTGATCAAAGACCCCACCCACTCCAAATTCTCACTCCTTCCCTCTTCTATCAGGCAACATGCAAAAGCCTGAAAGCACAAGCCACCAAGCCCAAGGACAGCTTCTACCCCACTGTTATCAGATTATTACATGGTTCTTTCTCTGTTGGGTCTTGACCTCACAGTCTATCTTGTTATGGCCTTAGACCTTATTGTCTGCCTGCTCTGCACTTTATATCAAATTTCTACAGATGGACAGTGTCTATATTTCCTTTGATTTGGTATGTCACCAATGACTTCACTAAGTTGTTACTGAAATACTGTGGAGAGCATTCTAACTGGTGGCATCACTGTCCGGTCTGGAGGAGCCACCGCACAAGATCAGAAAAAACGCAGAAATTTGCAAACTCAGCCAACTGCATCATGGGGAATAGCCTCCCCACCATCACGGACACCTTCAAAAGGCGATGCCTCGAGAAGGCAGCATCCATCGTCAACCATCAGGACTTGCCCTCTTCTCATTGCTACCATCAGGGAGGAGGTACAGGAGTCTGAAGAGAGACACTCAATGTCTAAGGAACAGCTTCTCCCTCTCGGCCATTAGATTTCTGAATGGACCACGAAACCCACCTCACCTTTTGCTTTCTTTTGCATGACGTATTTTTTTCTAATTCTTATTGTAACTTATAGTAATTTGTATGTATCACATTGTATTGCTACCACAAAACAACACATTTCATAGCATATTTCAGTGATAATATACCTGATTCTGATTCCAATTCTGTTGTAGGGTAATGGAATTGGGGGGAATGTACATAATTCACAACCACCGACATTGAGTTAGGGTTTTCTTTAAGAGGTGGTCTGACATGTATTACATGAAGTTCCGTTACCACACTTTCTGTGTTCAGGTTTTGGAGTACAATAAATGAGTTGTTACGATTTTTCTTAAATATAAAATGCCTCATGTCATTTTATTTGCGAAAACCTACTTTGGTAACCCTGAGGCTCCAGGACAATTCCAGAGAAATTAAACATGTCGGCCAACACAGTTATTTTGAAACTGCCAGAACTTTGGGAACAAATGCTGTTGCTTAGTTTGTACAAGCCGAGGCCCATTTCGCCTTGCCAGAAATCACTGCCAACAACACCAAATATTTCTATGTGGCAGTGTCACTCAGCAACTCCACGGCTGTGGGAGTGGTGAGTCTACTAGAACATCCACCTGAACACAATAAATCTGATCACTGAAAACTCACCTTTTACAGACTTTTGGACTTTCAAAGTCTGAACACGCCTAACAATTGCCCTCCATGCCCAGCCCGGCCTCAGTGATGCTGGGCCATCGGAGCTAATGGACCAAATGCTGTCTCTCCTGGGAAGTCACCATCTTTTTATTTTTAAAGAAATCTTCATGCAGCAAACGCCCGATCAAGTTCGCATAGCCCTCACTCATACACCTGTAAAGGAGCTTGCTAAAATGGCTGACACTCAGCCAGGCAACAGTGCAAAATTCCTCCTCTTTTCACTACCTCATTAAGCACAGTCAGCAAGGCTTCCAACATAAGCATGTGAAAGAGACTACTAACTAATGCTGAGACCATTTTGGATGACCCTGGGTCTGTGTTTTTACCACGCTTTCTTTGGTATGAACATTAGGAAGTATCGACCACCTTGCATCTTCGACAGTGCCAGCGAAACAGGACGTCAGAGGTCTGTGAACAATGTGGGTTCCAGCTGCCCGTGTCATCTACTGTTTATTATGGACACCCTTTCAGGGTGACACTTTCTGTGTGACACAGCAATGAAACCTCACTGGAGGCCGCTAATGGCAGCAAGGTTCAGTGGGTGATGTTACACATGTGACTTCATCCTAACTGAAGTAGTTACACCTCTGCTCAGCGCAGATTTCCTGTGAGCCCAAGGACTGCTAGTTGATCTTAAGAACTGCTGACTTGTGGATGCCGAGGACTGGGTCGTTACCCTGCTCCCCCAGTTAGTTCCTCACAATGACTCTGTCAAGCACGTGCACCACCGCATGTGAATTTACTCGACTGCTGGGCGAATTCCCAAACCTCACCAAGCCCACATTCTCCACAACAGCACAAAACATGGGGCTGAGCATCACATTCCCACAACTGGCCCACCAGTCCATGCCTGCACGCATAGACTGGACCCAAAGATAACATTTGAGATGGTTGTCGATCCCTTCAATTTTTTTGTAGATCCAAACTTGCTCAAGAAGTGAAATTGTTTCATTTGCACTCTCAGTTGTTTCTGGTGTTTCCAAGTCTGAATGTTTGAAGCCACAGTGAGCGAAACAGTTCTGAGTTGTCTTACTGCTTATTTCTTGCCAACTATCAGTGACCAAGATCACTGCTTTTTGAACACAAACTGAATCCTCTTAAAAACTGTTTGCTCTAAGCATGGGGTGTGTCTAATGGCTACACGACAGGCGTGCAACTGTGACACAACTTAGAAAATGTTTGGCAAGTTTCCTGCCCCAATTATGTGGCATATTAGCCCAAATAAACGAAGGGAATCCCGACTATTTCCATGATTGGTTTTTGTTCACATTGAGCACATTTACAAGGAGTGCTACCACAAGAAAGCAGAATCTGTCACCAAGGACCACCACCAGCCAGACAATGTGCTCTTCTCACTACAACCATCAAGAAGGAGGTACAGAAGCCTTAGATTCCACACCACCAGGTTCATGAACAGTCGAGCACCTGTGCTCCATCCGCCACAACAGACAGGATCTCCCAGTAACCACCCACTTCAACTCTCCTTCCCATTCCCATTCAGATATGTCCATACATGGCCTCCTCTACTGCCATGATGAGGCTAAACCCAGGTTGGAGGAGCAACACCTCATATACCATCTAAGTTGTCTCCAGCTCCTTGGTACGAACATAGAATTCTTCAACTTCCGGTAATTCCCTCCCCCTCCCTTCCTTTATCCCTATGTCACTCTGCCCCCTCCCCCAGCTGCCTATAACCTCCCTCATGGTTCCACCTCCTTCTACTGCCCATTGTGTTTTCCCATATTCCTTCTTCACCTTTCCTGCCTATCCCCTCCCCGCTTCCCCTCCCCCATCTCTTTATCTTTCCCCTTACTAGTTTTTCACCTGGAACCTACCAGCCTTCTCCTTCCCACCCTCCTCCCACCTTCTTTATAGGGCCTCTTCCCCTTTCCTCTACAGTCCTGATGAAGGGTTCCGGCCCGAAACGTTTACTGATCATTTCCACGGATGCTGTCCGACCTGCTGAGTTCCTCCAGCGTGTTGTGAGTGTTGCTTTGACCCCAGCATCTGCAGAGTATTTTGTGTTCATGAAAAGTTATTACCCTTCAGGCTCCTGAACCAGTGTGGAGAGCAGAACTCACCCCAACACTTAAACTGATTCAACAATCTGTGGACTCACTTTCAAGGACTCCACAACTCATGTTCTCAGTATTATTTATTTATTTTTCACTTTTTTTTGTTATTTGCACAATTTGTCTTATTTTGCACATTGGTTGCTTTTAGTCCTTGCTATTTTATAGTTTTTCATAAATGTCATTGTATGCTTTATTTTCCTGTAAATGCCTGCAAGAAAATGAATTTCAAGGTAGCATATGGTGACATATTTGTACCTTGATAATAAATTTACTTTGAACTTTATTCTGCGGAAACTTATAATGCATTGAGGTCTGGTTTAGGTACCAGGGGTTTCTGATACCACCAACCATTTATACCTCTCAGATCTTTAACCCCTACCACCCAAAATGTTGATAATAATGGTGGCTAGAGAACACCAGCATCTCTGAGATCCCCTCATTCTGAAATAAGTAATCGATCCCCTATCGGCAGGGCTGCATGGTAGCCCGCCTAGCATTTAGCGCAATGTTTTACAGCAAGAACAATCACCGATCGGGGTTCAATTCTTGTCATTGTCTGTAAGGGCTGGTACCTTCTTGCCTTCACTGTGTGGGTTAGGGTTAGTAAGCTGTGGACTTGCTATGTTGGCACTGGGAGCACGGCGAGACTTGCAGTGTGTACCCAGCACATCCTCGGACTGTGTTGGTCGTTGTCACAAATGACGCATTTCACTGCATATTTTGATGTTTCGATGTCCATGTGACAAATAAAGGCAATCTCTCTTTCATTGAATCTGTGTCTGAGAGCTTCCTGCATAGAGAGACAGCCGTGACTCGGGACAGGTTTTCACAGGCCCTCAATACACCCTGATAGAAATAGGCATTTTTATGTTTATCGCTTATCTTCCAAACTTTCAAACTATCAATTTAACAGCACATGTCTGATTGTTAACCATGGGGTTGAGCTAATTAGTTTCACTGCACACCACACCACACTGTAAAATCAGCATACAACTTCAATCTAAATCTGTGCTTCTAATCAAGTGCAAAACAAGAATTAAACGACAATCATAATTGCATTTTGTTTATGGTGAACCTCATTCCTATTGTGCATTAACTTAACTTCCTTCTCCTGCTATCTCGATCTTCAACCCAAAGGTGCTGCGGAAGTAGTATAGACAGGAACATAGCCTTAAAGAGCAAGCTTAAAACAGGACATTAAAGCCTAAGACTGTCACTGTAGGAAACCCTTTCCCGTGAAGATCATGGAAAGGTTGGCATTTGTCAGGAAGCTGTTCCTGCTAGGAGTATTCCTTCTCTGAAATCCGTTTACATCCCATCAACGCATGATCTGCATGCTCCTGAAAAGCGTACTGATCTCAGGTGGAATGCAGGAACTGGCCCTTGGGATCTGTAGAAATAAATGGCAGAGAAATGAATTAAGTTACACATCTGAGGGAGTCATAGAGTCATAGAGCACAGAAGCAGCCGCTTCGGCCCATCTAGTCCATCCTGAACTATTCAATGGCTTACCGCTTACCTTGAGCTCAAATGTCACCTCCCCCCACTCCCCAGCTGAAATGTTCTCCCATCACTGCAGTTTGGCAGCCGATCTGGACTGTGAGTCTGTCAGTGAGAAGGGCAATGAGGTGCCACAGAAAGAGCCTCTGTCTGCCTCATGACTCATGAGTACTAGGGTCAATTCTCACATCCAGAGTCGCCTGCGTGGAGTCTGCATGTTTTACTTGTGACTGTGAGCAGGAACAGCTTCTTCCCTTCCATCAGATTTATGGAATCTACCTTATTATTCCTTTTATTTATTTATTTTTCATAATTTAGAGTATGGATTTGCACTGTACTTCTGCTGCAAAATGACAGATTTCACATCATCAAGGAGCTGACAATGTCTTCCCTCGGACCCTGTGTGAGGCTAGTGCAGAAATTGCTGGGGTATTGAAATCATCCTCAGTCTTGGTAGGATTGGAGGATAGCTAATGTTCTTCCATTGTTGAAGAAAGCTTCTAAAGGTAATCCAGGAAAATGAGGGCCAATGAGTCTGACTTAAGTTGTGGGGATGTTTCTAGATATATTCTAAGGGACCAGATATATAAGTATTTGGATAGACAAGGACTGATTTGGGATAGTCAACAAGGCCTTGTGTGTGGTAGGTCATGTCTAACCAGGGAGGAGATTGCTGAGCCTCTGGCGATGATCTTTGCATCATCAGTGGGGACAGGAGAAGTTCCAAAGGATTGGAGGGTTGTGTATGTTGTTCCCTTATTCAAGAAAGAGAGTAAAGATAGCCCAGAAAATTATAAACTGGTGATTCTTACCTCAGTGGTTGGTAAGTTGATAGAGAAGATCCTGAGAAGCAGGATCTATGAACATTTGGAGATGCATAATATGATTAGGAATAGTCAGCATGGCTTTGTCAAAGGCAGGTCGTGCCTTACGAGCTTGATTGAAGTTTTTGAGGATGTGACTAAACACATTGATGAAGGAAGAGCAGTAGATGTAGTGTATATGGATTTCAGCAAGGCATTTGATAAGGTACCCTATGCAAGGCTTATTGAGAAAGTAAGGAGGCATGGGATCCAAGGGGACATTTCCTTGTGGATCCAGAACTGGCTTGTCCACAGAAGGCAAAGAGTGGTTGTCGGTGGGTCATATTCTGCATGGAGGTCAGTGACCAATGGTGTGCCTCAGGGATCTGTTCTGGGACCCCTACTCTTCGTAATTTTAATAAATGACCTGGATGTGGAAGTGGAGGGATGGGTTAGTAAATTTGCTGATGACACAAAGGTTGGAGGTGTTGTGAATAGTGTGGAGGGCTGTCAGGGGTTACAGAGGGACATTGATAAGATGCAAAACTAGGCTCAGAAGGGGCAGATGGAGTTCAACCCAGATAATTGTGAGGTGGTTCATTTTGGTAGGTCAAATATGATGGCAGAATATAGTATTAATGGTAAGACTCTTGGCAGTGTGGAGGATCAGAGGGATCTTGGGGTCTGAGTCCATAGGACACTTAAAGCTGCTGCGCAGGTTGACTCTGAGGTTAAGAAAGCATATGGTACTTTGGCCTTCATCAGTCGTGGGATTGAGTTTAAGAGCTGAGGGGTAATGTTGCAGCTATATAGCACCCTGGTCAGACCGCACTTGGAGTACTGTGCTCAGTTCTGATCACCTCACTACAGGAAGGATGTGGAAACCATGGAAAGGGTGAAGAGGAGATTTACAAGGATGTTGCCTGGATTGGGGAGCATGTCTTATGAGAATAGGTTGAGTGAACTCGGCCTTTTCTCCTTGGAGCGACGGAGGGTGAGAGGTGACCTGATAGAGGTGTATAAGATGATGAGAGGCATTGATCATGTGGATAGTCAGATGCTTTTTCCCAGGGCTGAAATGGCTAGCACGAGAGGGAACAGTTTTAAGCTGCTTGGAAGTAGGTACAGAGGAGATGTCAGGGTTAAGCTTTTTTATGCAGGGAGTGGTGAGTGCGTGGACTGAGCTGCTCGCAACGGTGGTGGAGGCTCATACAATAGGGTCTTTTAAGAGACTCCTGGATAGGTACATAGAGCTCAGAAAAATAGAGGACTATGGGTAACCCTAGGTAATTTCTAAGGTAAGGACATGTTCCACACATCTTTGTGGCCGAAGGGCCTGTATTGTGCTGCAGGTTTTCTATGTTTCTATGTTTCAATTTTATAGAATTTTTCTAGGAAGTTACTGGGAAAGTTGATGTAGGCAAAGCAATGGATTCTGTCTATGTGGACTTCAGCAAGGCCTTTGAAAAGGTCCTGCATAGGAGGCTGGTCAAGGAGGTTTATTTGCGTGGCATTCAGGATGAGGTAGTAAAATGGTTTAGACATTGGTTTTGTGGGAAGTGGTAGTAGGTGGTTGCCTGTCTGACTGGAAGGCTGTGACTAGTGGTGTGCCACAAGGACTGGTGCTGGGTCCGTTGTTGTCTGTCATCTGTATCAATGATATGAATGATAATGTGGTAAACTGGATCATCAAATTTGCTGATGACACCAAGATTGAGGGTGTAGTGGACTTCAAGGAAGACTATCAAAGCATGCAGTGTGTTCTGGAACAGCTGGAAAAAATAGGTTGAAAAATGTAGACAAATTGGAGATGTTGCACTCTGGGAGGACAAACCAGGGTAGGACTGACACAGAGTGTAGCAGGGCACTGAGGAGTGCAGTAGAACAGTGGGGTCTGGGAATACAGATCCATAATTCATTGAAAGTCGCGAAGTGGGTAGATAGTGTTGTAAAGAAAGTTTTTGTCACATTGGCCTTCATAAATCAAAATACCGAGTACAGGAGTGGGGATGTTATGTTAAAGTTGTATAAGATGTTAGTGAGGTCTGGTTTGGAAAATTGTGTGCATTTTTGGTCACCCATCTAAAGGAAAGGTGTAAATAAGATTGATAGAGTACAGAGAAAATTTACAAGGCTGCTGCCGGACGCGAGGACCTGAGTTATAGGGAAAGATTGAATAGGTTTGGATTTTATTCCCCAATGTGTATGGACTCACTTTCAAGGACTTGAGAATTCATGTTTTCACTTAGTTAATTTATCGATCAATCATTTATCTATATGTTTATTTATTGTTTGCTTATTCATTTATTTGCTTGTTTATTTTTAAAATTTTTATTCGCACACTTTGTCTTCTTTTACCCGTTGGTTGTTTGTCAGTCTCTGTTTTCATTGATTCTATTGTATTTCTTTATATTTCTGTGATTGCCTGCAAGAGAATGAATTTCAAGGTAGAATATGGTGACATATGCATATTTTGATAATAAATTGACTCTGAACTTTGAATAATAGTTTTCTGCTGGGTTTTATCCTCACAGAGATCACACCAAAAGCCCACAATTTGGTGGGATAACTGGCCACTGGTGTGTAGATAAGTGGTGAATTCTGGGAAAGCTGATGGGAATGTGGGGAGAATGTAAAATAATATGTGATTAGTGCATACAGAAAAGAGCCGGAAAAAAGCCAACAATATCATGAAGAATCTTACCGACACTGCTTCCAGACTGCCCCAATCCTTTGAGGGAAGAAGCTACACAGCATCCACACCAAGACCACTAGAGTCAAGAACAGTGACTTCCGCCAAGTCCTCCACCCACGAACCCACTACACCACCCCTACCACCATTATATCATCATGCAATGTTACTTCACGTATATACAGTCATTCCTTGTATATAGCAGTTACTTGTACATTCTGTTCTATAGGAATCTTTTTATATTTATTGTCCTTTTTTGTTTTTTTAATTGCGTTCTTTATGTTTATTGTGTTTTTCTGCTGCATCAGATCTGGAGTAACAACCATTTCCTTCTCCTTTACTCTTGCAGATTGAAGAACGACAACAAACAGTCTTGAATCTTGAAAATTAGTGCAAAAGCCTACTCAATGACTATCACAGACCAAAAGGGCAGAAAGGCCTGTTTCTGAGCTGTGTGACTCTAACTATGATGATGATATCTATGATCAGCCTCTACTTCATGAAGAATTATCCATGAGACATTCAGTGCAGAGCCAATCTCCCTGCTCCTTCAGTTTCTGTTACACTATACCCAAGTACATTAGTTTGACAATTTGCATGCCCTAGTAAGTTCGTCCAATTCATGCCAACTCATTAAGTAGATGGTTTATGCCTTTACAATAGTTAGGATCATGCGCTGACATAAATAAAATGCTGGGAGCATGCTTACAGTAAGGGGCTACCAATCAAGTCAGCTGCCGTGCATGGAAATTACAATGAAGACAAACAGAAGCCAACATCTATGGCTTGATGTTACTCCATTGTTAGAGCCCAGGTCTAATTACCACTATGCACTAGTTGCCATGTAGTGAATGCAATCAACTGGTCTCCTCTCCACAGACTCTGTCTACAGTTGTGTAGGAAAATGGAGAGCTACATGGGCAAAATGGAGGGTTAGATTAACCTTAGAGTAGGTTAAAAGCTCAGCACAACATCATGGGCCTGTACTGTGCCGTACTATTTTATGTTTGAAGTGCACTTCGTGCTGACTTGGTAAGACAGCCAACGTAATCAAAGTCACAACCCACCCAGAACATTCTCTCTTCTCCCTTCTCCCAATGGGCAGAAGGTACAAAAGCCTGGAAAGCAGGCTCAAGGACAGCTTGCTACATCCATCAAAGTTGCTGGTGAATGCAGCAGTCCAGGCAGCATCTCTAGGAAGAGGTGCAGTCGACTAGTAAGACCTCTTACTAGCTCTTCCTTCAGTTAGTCCTGACGAAGGGTCTTGGCCCGAAACATCCACTGTACCTCTTCCTGGAGATGCTCTCTGGCCTGCTGCGGTCACCAGCAACTTTGATGTGTGTAGCTTGAATTTCCAGCACCTGCAGAATCCCTTTTGTTTGCGTCAATAACAGCTTTACTCCATTGCTGTCAGACCCTTGAATGGCCCCCCAGTGTGAAAAGATGGTTTGCACCTCATTGCCTGCCTATACTGTACTTTTTCTGTAGCTGTGATACTATTCCACATTCCGTTATCATTTTATCTTGTTCTACCTCAATGCACTTTATCTGTATGAACAGTATGCAAGTCAAGCTTAGTACACGTGACAATAGTAAATCAATTTATTGTCATTGCAGTTCCAATTCCAGTTATCTTGCCATTTTAGTACCTTGATCCCTAAATGAGGATGAACAACATATTGAAACAAAAGTCGGCATAAATAGGATGTTGGAGCATATCAGGTCAAGCATGGAATTTAAACACGAGAGATTCTGGAGATGCTGGAAATCCAGAGTAACATTCAAAAATGCTGGAGGAATTCAGCAGGTCAGGCAGCATCCATGGAGAGGAATAAACAGTTGTTATGAGGAGCCTCAGCCCTGTTTATTCCTCTTGATGAATGCTGCCTGACCTGCTGAGTTCCTCCAGCATTGTGTGTTTGTTACTAAGCATGAAATTTACAAAGGTCATGTCATCTGCAGAAATTCTCTGATGACTCAGCAATAGTTGCATGTATAAAGGGAGGATGTATATAGGGCCCTGGTAGAGGACTTTGTCAAATGGAGCAAGTTAAATCATCTGCAGTTCAACATAAATAAGACAAAGGAGATGGTGATGGACTTTAGGAAGACTAAGCTTGCACTGCTCCCTGTTACTATTGATGGTGAGGATGTGGATGTGGTGAGGACCTACAAGTACCTGGAGATGCACCTGGATGACAGACTTGAGTAGAGCACCAACACAGAGGCTGTGTACAAGAAGGGCCGGAGTCACCTCTACTTCCTGAGGAGACTGAGGTCCTTTGGAGTATGCAGGCCTCTCCTTCACACGTTCTACCAGTCTATTGTCACCAGTACAGTCTTCTATGCGGTGGTGTGCTGGGGCAATGGCATCAACATGGGTGATGCCAACAGGCTCAATAAACTGATTAGAAATGTTGGCTCTGTTACAGGAGTGAAACTAGACACACTGGAGGCTGTGGTAGAACAAAGGACCCTATGCAAAATCTTGCGATTCTGGACAATGTGTCTCACCCTCCACATGCCACCTTGGCTGAACAGAGGAGCACTTTTAGTAATAGACAAAGACAACTGCGCTGCTCCAAAGAACGCCATATGAGGTAATTCTTACCCTCAGCCTAGGCTCTATAATGAGTCAACCTATCGCTGGGGAAGTGATGACCCCCTCCTGTTAGACTGGTTGAGGTAACTTATTTTTTTATTCTTTCTACTTCTCTTGTAATATTTGTATATCTGTGCACTTCTAATGCTACTGTGAGACTGTAATTTCCTTTGGGATCAATTAGGTATCTATCTATCTATCTGCAGGTTTCTGCCCACAACCGAAAGGTGGAAGGTTTATTGGTGACTGGAAATTGTCCCCAGTTTGTAGATGAGCAGCAGAATCTGGGAGCGGGAGTTAGTGGGTATGTGAGGAGAATGAAATGGGATTAGTGTAAGATTAGTGTAAATGGGTGTTTGGTGGTCAGCACAGACTCGATAGACTGAAGGCCCTGCCTCCAAGCTTTTCAACCCTGCAGTCTCTAGGAGCACCTTCCAATCAAACACCACCCCTCACTCCACCACCACCGGCTAACAAGGCTTCAAGCCAAGATGTGTAGATCTATCCACAAGCAACGTGCACAAAGGACAAATGAAAACAACCTCATAATCTATGCAATAGGCCATCAGGTCAAAATAAAATGTAGTGCGAATCCTTACATTTTACAAGCCTGTGCATCCTGTAGTCAGGCGATTGGGTATGGATACGGACTACATTGTATGTTGGGCCTGCCGAAGATCAGAGCTGAGTTCTTCCTTTCACTCTAGTGCAGTCTAGATCAAGCCTGCCTGACAGGCAGCTCACAACCTACCTGATCACTTTAGAATGATATGGAAGAGAGGAGACTCATGAGTGTTCAGGAGGAAAGAGCGTTTATACCTGCTGGAGAGAGGACCAATGCTTGGAGCATGTCGGACAGAGAGACAATCCCGTGCACCATATCCTCCTCATCCACTAATACCAACCGATGGACCTGAGGAAGAGACATGAGCAGGTAAGGTGGGAAGACCAAGAAAAAGTTCAAAGAATCTGTACAAAGCCACTGAGACCATTTAAAAACTGGTTGTGACCCTGACTCCAATTTCTCAGCCAGTGACAGAGGCACGCCACAGAGGCAACAGAAATGACTCGCTGGAATGGTTCCAAGGATGAGGAACCTCTATTACAAGGAGAAATAGGAAAAGTTAAGATTAGGAAGGATGAGGAAGCTATAGGGAGGGTGTAGAGAAAATTTTCCAGGATGCTGTCTGGATTGGAGAGCATGTTTTATGAGCTTAGGCTGAGTGAGCTCAGGCCTTTCTCTTTGCAACGAAGGAAGAGGAGGAATGAGTTGATGTGTACAAGATGATAAGAGGCATAGATCAAATGGACAGCCAGAGACCCAGGGTGGAAATGGCTAATACGAAGGGGCATAATTTTAAGGTGACTGGAGGAAAGTGTAGGGGGTATGTCCGAGGTAAGTTTTTTTTTACAGTTTTTCCCCACATCCACCCACTTTCCCCCATCACCTGTCAGCTTGTACTCCTTCACCTCCATCTCCTTATGTTGGCATCTTCCCCCTTCCTTTCCAGTCCTGATCAAGGGTCTCAGCTCAAAATGTCGACTGTTCCCTTCCATATTCCCTTCCAGCACAAATGCTGAGTTCCTCCCGCATTTTGTGTGGGTTGCTCTGGATTTCCAGTATCTGCAGAATCTCTTGTTAATTTTTTTACAAGAGTGGTAGATAACGAATGGGATAGAGATTGTAAACCACAAATACATGACAAAAATGCCAAGGGAGAAAAGGGAAAACACACAATGTGCTGGAGGAACTCAATAGGTCAGGCAGCATCTATACTTACTGCCCATTATGCATTTATGGCACAATGAAGGTCCTCCATCTCCATCTTTACAGAAGGATTCTTCATTGTTGTTCCCATAACAATTGTTTGTTGACTAGTCAGGGTGTTAGTCCTGAGCTGAACCCCTGAACCTGGAGGACTTGTGGACCACTCAGTCTGGCCTCTACCCTTTGACATGGGTGACCCCACCAAGAGCCAAGGCACAAGACCCTGACTCCAGCCCTCCAGGTCAATGAGGTACACAACACTCCAAGCCCTATGACAAGATTGTGCTCCTCTAAGAGGAGGCAGCATCTATGGAGGGAAATAAATGGTCAAAGTTTCAGGCTAAGAACTTTAATCGGGACTGGAAAGGAAGGCAAGGGGACCCGTGGGAGGGAAAAGAATGATAGTGATGTGGGCCAGTGCATAAGCAAGAGCGAGGAAATGGAGAAGGAAAAAGAGATGGAGGGGAAGTGGTTAGCAGAAGTTTGAAAATTCAATATTCATTTCACCAGGCTGGAGATGGCACAGGTGGAATATGAAATGTTCCTGTAGTTAACTTTGAAGTGGAGGAGGATGTGAGGGAGGAAATGGGAAGTGGAATTAAATTGCCACTGGGAGATCCAGGCTGGATCGGTGTGGAAGGTCAAAGGAAGCAAAAGCAGCAAGAATTTTCAAAAGATAAGTCTATATCAATGTGAAATGTTCATTTCAGGTCATATTGTCCTTGAGCGTGCACTTCTCCCTCAAACAACGCTGCTGGGAAAAAGAGACTACCTCGCCATTAACTCATTATCTATAGGGCATCTAAATGTGTGGTAATTGGCTGCCGTACCATGAGATCAAAATTAAAGGAAGGATTCTAAGCTGGATTAGGGGTCATTATAGGAAGAATGTGGAAGCTTTAGAGCAGGTGCAGAGGAGGTTGACCAGGATGCTCTCTGGGTAGGAGAGCGTGTCTTTTCAGGACAGGTTGACTGCACTAAGGTTTTCCTCTTTAGAGCGAAGGAGGATGAGAGATGACTTGATAGAGGCATACAAGATGACAAGAGGTACTGACTGAGTGGATAGACAGAGATTTTATTCCCAGGACAGAAATGCCGAAATCAAGGGGACACCATTTCAAGGAGGAAAGCACAGAGGGAATGTCAGGGGCACAATTTTTACAAAGAGAGTGGTGACTGCATGAAACGCATTTACACGTTCAATATTCATTTCACAGGCTTGGAGATGGCCCAGGTAGAATATGGGATGTTATTCCTCTAGTTAACTTCAAAGTGGAGAAGGAGGAGGAGGTGAACAGAAACGTTGTTGAGGAAAGAGGGAGTGAACAGGCATTTTATTGAGGGAGGAGGAGGTGAACAGACATGTTATTGAGGGGTGAACAGACATGTTATTGAGGGAAGAGGAGGTCAACAGGCATGTTATTGAGGGAGGAGGAGGTGAACAGACACGTTATTGAGGAAGGAACACATGAATAGACATGCTATTGAGGGAGGAGCACGTGAATAGACGTGTTATTGAGGGAATTGGAAGTGGATGGTAGAGGCAAATACATTAAAGGCATTTAAGAAATTCTTGGTTAGGCACATGGGCTATATAGGGGGGAAGGGTTAGGCTGATGATAGAGTAGGTTTAAATGTCGGCAAAAGGGCCTGTACTGTGCTGTAGTGTTCTATGTTCTAAAAGCTCAGTGTTCTGGGTAGAGAGCCAAGGAGCAGATCTAATCAGTGGTTCTTTCAACAAACTGATCTCACAGGGCCAAAGGCCACCATCTCAGCTGTTTTTAGCTCAACTATTATCCTAAAAATAAATGCCCTGAGCTCCTAGGAAAGATTCCACTCTGCTGTGTTTCCCCTGTATCCGGTAGCAGCTGAGATGTCTGCGGTGCAACTGGATGCAGAGGGAGGGCATCGGTCACTGAGTTTGATTACTCCATACCTCATGTTCGACCAGGCGTTCAATGATGACTTCCAGGGTCTCGTGAGCATAGCACTTGAGAACGTTCTCGAAGCAGTGCCACCTCTGCTCCTGAACCTCCTTCACACTGACATCCAGGTTGTTGTAAGCTTTCTGGGCAGCCAGATTCTGCAGAAGGAGAAAGAGTGATTTCTTACATTTGGGAAGCACTTGCTAATTGCCACAATCTAGCCTGTCTGCCTCTGACGCCAAGTCATTAGATATATTTAAAGCAGAGGTTGATAGAAACATAGAAAACCTAAAGCACAATACAGGCCCTTCAGCCCACAAAGCTCTGCTGAACGTGTCCTTATCTTAGAAATTAGCTAGGATTACCCAGAGCCCTCTATTTTTCTAAGCTCCATGCACCTATCCAGGAGCCTCTTAAAAGACACTATGGTATCGGTCTCCACCATCGTTGCCGGCAGCCCATTCCACGCACTCACCACTCTCTGGGTAAAAAAAAACTTACCCCTGACATCTCCTCTGTACCTACTTCTAGGAATCTTAAAACTGTTTCCTCTCATGTTAGCCATTTCAGCCTTGGGAAAAAGCCTCTGACTATCCACATGATCAATGCCTCTCATCATCTTGTACACCTCTATCAGGTCACCTCTCATCCTCCGTCGCTCCAAGGAGAAAAGGCCGAATTCACTCAAGCTATTCTCATAAGGCATGCTCCCCAATCTAGGCAACATCCTTGTAAATATCCTCTGCACCCTTTCTATGGTTTCCACATCCTTCCTGTAGTGAGGTGACCAGAACTGAGCACAGTACTCCAAGTGCGGTCTGACCAGGGTCCTATATAGCTGCAACATTACCTCTTGGCTCCTAAACTCAATCTCATGATTGATGAAGGCCAATAAATCATATGCTTTCTTAACCACAGACTCAACCTGAGTAGCAGCTTTGAGTGTCCTATGGACTCAGACTCCAAGATACCTCTGATCTTCCACACTGCCAAGAGTCTTACCATTAATTCTATATTTTGCCATCATATTTGACCTACCAAAATGAACCACCTCACACTTATCTGGGTTGAACTCCATCTGCCACTTCTGAGCCCAGTTTTGCATCCTATCAATGTCCCGCTGTAACCTCTGACAACCCTCCACACTATCCACAACACCCCCAACCTTTGTGTCATCAGCAAATTTACTAACCCATCCTTCCACTTCCTCATCTAGGTCATTTATAAAAATCACGAAGAGTAGGGGTCCCAGAACAGATCACTGAGGCACACCATTGGTCATCAACATCCATGCAGAATATGACGCATCTACAACCACTCTTTGGCTGTGGGCAAGCCAGTTCTGGATCCACAAAGCAATGTCCCCTTAGATCCCATGCCTCCTTACTTTATCAATAAGCCTTGCATGGTGTACCTTATCAAATGCCTTGCAGAAATCCATATACACTACATCTACTGCTCTACCTTCATCAATGTGTTTAGGCTCGTAAGGCACAACCTGCCTTTGACAAAGCCATGCTGATTATTCCTAATCATATTATGCCCCTCCAATTGTTCATAAATCCTGCCTTTCAGGATCTTCTCCACCAACTTACCAACCACTGAAGTAAAACTCACTGGTCTATAATTTCCTGGGCTATCTCTACTCCCTTTCTTGAATAAGGGAACAACATCTGCAACCCTTCAGTCCTCCGGAACCTCTCCCGTCCCCATTGATGATGCAAAGATCATCGCCAGAGGCTCAGCAATCTCCTCCCTCGCCTCCCACAGTAGCCTGGGGTACATCTCATCTGGTCCCAATGACTTATCCAACTTGATGCTTTCCAAAAGCTCCAGCACATTCTCTTCCTTAACACCTACATGCTCAAGCTTTTCAGCCCTATAATCGCCAAGATCCTTTTCTGTAGTGAATACTGAAGCAAAGTATTCAAAGTACCTCTGCTATCTCCTCCGGTTCCATGCACACTTTTCCACTGTCACAGTTGATTGGTCCTATTCTCTCACGTCTTATCCTCTTGCTCTTCACCTACTTGTAGAATGCTCTGGGGTTTTCCTTAATCCCGTCTGCCAGGGCCTTCTCATGGCCCCTTCTGGCTCTCCTTATTTCATCCTTAAACTCCTTCCTGCTAGCCTTATAATCTTCTAGATCTCTGTCATTACCTAGTTTTTTGAACCTTTCGTAAGCTCTTCTTTTCTTCTTGACTAGATTTACGACAGCCTTTGTACACCACTATTCCTGTACCCTACCATCCTTTCCCAGTCTCATTGGAACGTACCTATGCAGAACTCCATGCAAATATCCCCTGAACACTTGCCACATTTCTTCTGTACGTTTGCCTGAGAACATATGTTTCCAACTTATGCTTCCATGTTCCTGCCTGATAGTCTCATAATTCCCCTTTGTCTAATTAAACATTTCCCTAACTTGTCTGTTCCTATCCCTCTCCAATGCTATGGTAAAAGAGACAGAACTGTGATCACTATCTCCAAAATGCTCTCCCACTGAGAGATCTGACACCTGACCAGGTTCATTTCCCAATACCAGATCAAGTACAGCCTCTCCTCTTGTAGGCTTATCTATATATTGTGTCAAGAAATCTTCCTGAACACACCTAACGGTCATGGTCCCGACCGGTAATTCCCCTTTTCTCCTAATTCCCTTTGATGGCGGTACACCTGGTTCTCATCAAGACCTGCAGCATAAAACCCCGGCTTTGCATCCACTCGTTGCCAGATCGTTGTTTAGCCAGTGTGGTAATTAACGTTCCCGGCTGCTTAGGATTGTGTATTCTAAGGCTACGTCTACACTAGACCGGATAATTTTGAAGACGCCAGCTTCGTGTAAAAACGTTAGACGTCCACACCAAGTTTTTTTGAAAATATCTTTGTCTACATTAAAACGGGTATTTGGGCGAATCTCCTCCTACTGGGATGTGCAGGACACATCTACAGAAAACAAGTGACATGTTTGGTGTCGAATCTCGCTGTGAATGTGCGCGTTTGTGCAGTTACAGACTAGAAAAACTTAAAAGGAAATTGCCAAAAGACGGAAAGCTGTTGGCTCTCATGCAGGAGGACTTAAAACTAAAAAAAAACAAATACTGGAGCGTATGGAGGCAACCGACGGAGTTCACGGACAGTATGACCCGGCTGACGACGAACATTGAAAAACTGACTAACTCTGTTGCATTAATAAAGCACCTTGTTAAATGTATAAAACACGTCTGCATCAGTGTTATCTTGTATTTCCATACAACGTTACATTAGGCAGTTACACATCTATTGTCAGAGAAGTACTTGCATAAATAGGTAAATCACCTTCATACAAGCAAGGATAGAAAACAGGGCAAAGTGAGTATATTTATTTATTCAGTAAGCTATGGGTCAAAGTACTTGGTGAGTACATTTCTAATTCTTCTGGCTTCAGTCTCGTTGCCGTCTGTTCTGAAATTGTTTGGTTGTGTGGGGATTGCTTTCAAAAAAACAATGAAATGCTGCGCTGCCGCCATCTGTTCCAGCACGTCTTGACAGCGTTTTTAAAAATAGCCGTTTACCCTGTACACACTACAACGCCCAACCGGCGTTTTCAGATTTAAACATTCTGGAGAGTGTTTTAGAAAAGCTCTGTTTTCAGGGGAGGAAAGTGCTGTTTCAGTGTGGACGGAGGGTCAAAACGAAGAGAAAAAGCTTCAGTTACAGATTCATCCAGTCTAGTGTGGACGTAGCCTCAGCTTTACTTTAGTACCGAGGTTTACCTGTGTAACTCCGTCTCTCCGCTTGCCTTTCTACACTCCGTGTCAAGATAAGGGTTGCCTGCCGCCTGCCTTTCAGTTTGCCGTTCAGCTCCAGCAACACTTTGTGTCAGGTTCGAGATACGCTCATGCCCGTGTTTGCATCCTAACCCTATCTCCGTGTCAGTGCCCTGCATTTGGGTTCACCCGTTCGACACGACAGAACGATCTGGCCAACATGGGCCCAGCAGACACCAACACCCTTGCCAGCCAGGGTTCTGTACTGGGACAGCATGTCCAACTCCTCCAGGAGGTCAGGGAGAACCTCTGTTCCCTGTCTGCTCACGTCACGCAGATCAGTAACCAGATGGACAATGTCTCCACTCATTTCACTCAACCCACTCCTGGAACCCAGCCTAGCCGGCCCAGACAGCCTGTAGCAGCAGCCCCCCACATGTCACCAACACCCCCACCCAGAGGGCCTCACGTCCCTGAGCCAGAGCACTATGCTAGAGATTTGGGGAAGTGCCAGGCCTTCCTCCTTCAGTGCTCCCCGGTGTTTGAACAGCAGTTGTCAACTTACTCCACAGATAAGCCAAAGATTGCTTATCTCGTGGGGTTACTGTGAGGAAGTGCATTAGCGTGGGCCACAGCAGTTTAGGATAACCAACCGGATATCTGCTCTTCTTTCGCCACCTTTATCGCGGAAATGAGAAAGAACTTTGACCACCCCGTCCGTGGGAAAGAAGCTGCCAAGTGTCTACGCATTCTCCGCCAGGGCTCCCGCAGTGTTGCTGAATATTCCATGGTGTTCTGGACGTTAGCGATCAACTTGGGGTGGAAAGATGAGTCACTCCAGGGGGTGTTTTGGAATGGACTCAGCGTCCTGCTGAAAGACGAGTTGGCGGCAAGAGATGGCACCGACAGCCTGCATTCCCTGATCTCCCTAGCCACCAGGTTGGACAACCGTCTCCGGGAGCGCTGTAGAGGAAGAACTGGTCATCCACCACCTTTGGCCACTTCTCAGCACTCATTACCAACTCCCACCAGAACAAGCCTCTCTCCTCCTCCTGCACCCCGAGTAGCTCCCAGCCCGGCCGTTTCCACCGCCCCGGGAGAGGAACCCATGCAGCTGGGACAGAACCGCCTTTCTCCCGCTGAACGATATCGGAGAACGAGGGCGGGTGAGTGTCTATATTGTGGCCAGTCCGGTCACTTCCTTGCCACGTGCCCCCTTCGGCCAAAAGGGGGTGGCGGGGCTCACCAGTAGCAGGGGTACCGTGGTGAGCCAGACAACATTCCCTTCCATCCCCCGACCCCAGATGCAGCTTCAAGTCACTTTGTGTTACAACCAACAGTCCTTGTCTCTGTTAGCACTAGTGGACATCTCAAACCATCGGTCTGAGTGCGTCCCTTCTCTGCCACCTGCCTATCCTCCCTCTTGCACTATTTCCAAGCTTTCCCTATTTGTCAGCCAACTGCCTCTTCCTCCGTCACTTCAGTTCGGTCCCCCCCCCCCTCCCGCCAGCAATTCTAGTTTAAACTCTCTCCAATTGTCTTTGCAAACCTCCCCATCAGAATATTGGTCCCCCTGGGATTCAAGTGTAACCCATCCTTTTTGTACAGGTCACACCTGCCACAAAAGAGGTCCCAATGATCCAGAAATCTGAATCCTTGCCCCCCGCTCCAATCCCTCAGCTAATCCTCCACCTCATTCTATTCATAATCTCACTGTCCCATGACACAGACAGTAATCCCGAGACTACCACCTTTGAGGTCCTGCTTCTCAACTTCCTTCCAAACACCCTGTAGTCTGTTTTCAGGACCTCCTCCCTCTTCCCACCTATGTCGTTGGTACCAATATGTACCACGACCTCTGGCTGTTCTCCTTTCCACTTCAGGATATCATGGACACAATCAGAAACATCCCAGACACTAGCACCTGGGAGACAAGCTACCATCCGCATTTCTTTCCTGCATCTACAGAATCGCCTGTCTGACCCCCTAAGTATAAAGTCCCCTATCACTGCTGCCATCTTCTTCCTTTCCCTACCCTTCTGAGCCACAGGGCCAGACTCTGTGCCAGAGGTGTGACCACTGTTGCTTCCCCCAGGTAGGCTGTCCCCCCTCAACAGTACTCAAACAGGAGTACTTATTGTTAAGGGGGACAGCTACTGGGGTACTCTTTAGTATCTGACTCCTGCCCTTCCTTCTCCTGACTGTTACCTACTTATCTGTCTCACGAGGCCCCAGTATGACCACCTACCTATAGCTCCTCTATGCTGTCATGGTTCTCCTCAGTCTTCTATGCTATAAGGAATATAGTCCTATCCTACTCAGGTTCTAAAGTCCCAGAAACATCCTGATAAACTTTCTCTGCATTCTTTCAATCTTAGTTACATCTTTCCTCCAATTAGGTGACCAAAACTGGACGCAATACTCCAAATTAGGCCTCACCAACATCTCATACAATTTTAACATAACTTCTCAACTCCTGTACTCAGTATATTGATTTATGAAGGCCTATGTGCCAAAAGCTTTCTGTGCAACTCTGCCTGTGATGCCACTTACAAGGAATTATGAATCCGTATTCCCAGATCCCTCTGTTCTACCACTCAAGATTGAGGGGAGATTTGATAGCAGTATACAAAATTATGAGGTGTATAGACAGGGTGATCCATGTAGGAGTTTTCCACTGAGGTTGGGTGAGACTAGAACTGTTTAAGTTATGCTGTCCCTGTTTCAATTATCCATTCTCTGTTTCAACCAGCTAGAATCTGTTTCAATCATCCTGTCCCAATTTCAACTATTTCAATCATCTGATCCCTATTTCAATCATCCTGTCCCCGTTTCAACTGTCCTGTCGCTATTTCAACTGTTTCAATCATCCTGTCCCTGTTTCAATTGTCTATTCCTTGTTTCAATTGTCCAGTCCCCGTTTCAATCGTCCTGTCCCTGTTTAAATTGTCCTGTCCTTGTTTCACTCATCCAGTCCCTGTTTCAATCGACCAGTCCCTGTTTCAATCGTCTATTCCCTGTTTCAATCGTCCAGTCCCTGTTTCAATCATCTATTCCCTGTTTCAATCGTCCAGTCCGTTTCAATCGTCTATTCCGTTTCAATCATCCAGTCCCTATTTCAATCACCCTGTCCCTGTTTCAATCATCCAGTTCCTGTTTCACCAGCAACTTTGATGTGTGTTGCTTGAATTTCCAGCATCTGCAGAGTTCCTGTTGTTTCCTGTTTCAACCTTCCATTCATTGTTTAAATTGTCCAGTACCTGTTTCTGTGGTACTACCACAGTGCACTGATGTAAATAAACGATCTGTATGGATAGCATGCAAAACCTTGCCATTCAGTACACTGAAAGAGTGCCAGGCAAATACACTGAACCCTTCCATGAACTCTTCACACGGAGTGTCAGCGCTGCTGGTTTAGCTGCAAAATACTGTACTTACTATGGCATCGAGCCTTGAGTACAGATTCACCACTTTACCTGTATTGAAACAAAAAGTAAATACAAAGTAAATAGGTGTTCACTCTTCCTGAAAAACAGATATGTCAGAGTCCTACAGCCAGACAGTACAGGAACAGGCCCTTCATCCCTCCATATCCATGCTACCTCATCAAGTACACATCTATATTATAAACACAAGAGATTCTGCAGATGCTGGAAATCCAGAATAAGCCACACAAATTGCTGGAGAAACTCAGCAGGTCAGGCAGCATCTACAGATGGAAATAAAGAGATGACACTTCTGTTTGAGTCCAGATGAAGGGTCTTGGCCCAAAATGTCGACCCTTTATTCCAAATTGGATGGAACAAGATCACAGATGTTGAGACAACACCACCACTAGGAGGACTTTGCCCTAAAACAGCATTTCCAGCTCACAGGATGTCCCTAAAGTATAACAAGTTCAAAATAAATTTATTATCAAAGTACATGTATGTCACCAGATACAAACCCTGGGATTTGTTTTCTTGCAGGTATTCATGGTAGGACAAAGAAATACAATATAATCAATGAAAACCTATAGAAAAACAAAGACTGTCAAACATTCAATGTGTAAAGGAAGGCAAATTATGTATAAATAAATAAATAAACAAATAGGTACTGAGAACATGAGTTGTTGAGTCCTTACGAGTGAAAGGAATAGGTTGTGGAATCAGTTCAGAGTCAAGATAAGTGAAGTTATCCATGCTAGTTCAGGATTATGGATTGGCAACGTCTTCTCCACAATCTGCATCAGCGCAGATACACTGAGGCTGTGTGCTTACCCCCTGCTCTATTCATATTATACTTATGATTGTATGGCTAACTACAACTCCAATGCTGTATTCATGTTTGCTGGCAACACCACGGTTGACCAGATCAAAGCTGGTGATGAATTAGCATATAGGAGAGAAGTTAAAAATGTGGTTCAGTGGTGCCACAACAACCTTTTACTCAATGTCAGCAAAACCAGCTGACTATCAGCTACAGGAAGAAGAAACTGGGTTGTCCATCATTATGGGATCAGAGTTGGAGAGGGTCAGTAACTTTAAATTCCTTGGCGCTATCACATCACAGGAGCTGTGCTGTGACCAGCAGTTAAGTGCCATCACAAAAAAGGCACAACAATGTCTTTACTTTCTTAGAGTTTTATGTAGATTTGGAATGACAACAAAAACTTTGATAAACTTCAAGATGGACAGTGGCGAGTATCCTGACTGGTTGCACTGGAGCCTGGTATGGAAAGAATAATGCCCAGCAACAGAAAAGAATGCAGAAGGTGGTTGATACAGACTTGTTCATCAAAGCTCTACCCACCATTGAGCATATTTACATTTACAACGTTGCAGCATCCATCATCAAGGACCCCCACCATCAGGGCCATGCTGCTACCATCAGGAAAGAGGTACAGGAGCCTTAGATCCCACACCACCAGGTTCAGGAACAGTTATTACCTCTCAACCATTAGCCTCCTGAACCGGTGTGGATAACTTCACTCACCACAACTGTGAACTTATTCCACAACCTACAGGCTCACTTTCAAGGGCTCTACAACTCATGTTCTTTATTTATTTGCACATTGGTTGGTTGTCAGTCTCTGTTTATGTATAGCTGCTCTCAAATTCTATTGTATTTATTTATTTTCCTGTAAATGCCTGCAAGAAAATGAATCTCAAGGTCGTATACAGTGACGTAAGCTGTACATACTTTGATACTATGTTTTACTTTGAACTTTAATTCTACCTTGAGGTATCGCAGTCCGCCGTGCTCTCCACCTTTTGCTAACTGCCAACTGCCAGCTCGACTAACCATGAGTGCTCCGTATCCCACTGGCACGTTCCCATGGTCTCACTCACCCTGCTTATTGACAACAGGCAGAGCAGACACCCTCCTTGACACAAAGACGCCAAGAGCTTCATACACTGTTGACGTCTCTTCCACCAGGGCCACATTCTCATACGTCCCGATCCCAAGCTCTCTAAGAGTCTTCTTCATAAAACTCGGCTTGGGGAGTTTTGAGACCTGAGAGTAATTGCAGACATGGAAAGATCAAGGTCAAAGTCAAAGTGGAACTTATTTTCAAAGTACACATACACTCAGTGGCCACTTTATCAGCTACACCTGTACAGCTGCTCATTAATGCAAATACTGTAATCTAATCAGCCAATCATGTGGCAGCAACTCAATGAATAAAAGCATGCAGACATGGTCAAGGGGTTCAATTGTTGTTCAGACCAAACATCAGAATGGCGAAGAAATGCGATTCTTCGTGGTTTGAGTACTTCAGAAACTGGTGATCTCCTGGGATTTTCACACACAAAGGTCTTGAGTTTATAGAGAATAGTGCAAAAATGAAAAAACATCAAGTGAGTGGTAGACCTGGAGGCAAAAATGCCTTGTTAATGAGGGAGGTAGAGGAGAGGGTCCAGACTGGCACAAGCTGACAGGTAGGTGACCATGTGTTACAACAGTGGTGTGTAGACGAGCATATCTGAATGCACAATATGTTGAACCTTGAAGTGGATAGACTACAGCAGCAGAAGATCACAAACTCAGTGGCCTCTTTATAGGTACAGGAGAACATGTGCTGTAAAGAGTCCTTGAAAGCAATCTGTAGGTGTAGAATCAGTTCAGAGTAGTGGTGACTGAAGTTATCCACACTGGTTCAGGGGCCTGATGGCTGTAATAACTATTTCGGAATCTGGTGGTCTGGGACTTCTAAACTTTCTGCCCTATGGTAGTGATGAAAAAAGAGCTTGGGGTCCTTGACGATGGATGCTGCTTTCTTGTGTCAGCTCTCCATGTAAATATGCTCAGTGGTGGGGAGGGCTTCGTCTGTAATGGACTGGGCTGTATCTACCACTATCATAACTTCTCTATTCCTGGACGTTGGTGCTTCCATGCCAGGCTTTGATGCAGCGATTTCGGATATTCTGCATCTATAGAAATTTGTTGAATGTTTTTGGTGACATGATGAATCAATGCAAACTTCTAAAAAAAGAAGAGGTGCGGTCATGCCTTCTTTATGATGACACCTCTGTGCATGTGTCAGGACAGTTCCTCTGAAACGTTAACACCGAAGATCTTGGAGATATAGACACTCTCCACCTCCAATTCCCTAATGAGGACGGCCTCATGGACCTCCACCTTCTTCCTCCTGCAGTCAATAACCAAGTCTTTGGCTTTCTGATGTTGATTAAAAGGTTTCTGTTGTGGCACCTCTAAACCAACTAGGTCAGATCAGATAAATGGATCATTTATAGGGGCCACTAATTCCTCATGATCTGTCCCCAGCCCTGGATTCATGAGTCCATTTCTACTGTACTACTTAGGATCCTCAGTTGGTAGAACATGAACTAGTCAGCAATTGGCTGGTTGACCATCTATGACCAACAGATTCCATGGGCTTCAACCAACGGAATGCAGCCATAGTTTTACCAAGGATCTCAGTCACATTGTACACTGCTGGTCATGGTACTGATGATAACAGGTTGAACTAACCATGGTTACTAAAGTTATTAAAAGGGATGAGATCACTTTTGTGTTCTTAACATCTTTATTAATCTTGTGATTGTTCCTGAGAATGGAACTAGATTCTTTCTTGGAGACGCAAGAGATGGTAGATGTTGGAATCCAGAGCAACAAACAATCTGTTGCAGGAACTTAACAAGTGAGGCAGCATGCAAGATGGAAAAAGGAGTATCTTGATGTTTATCTAAAGCAGAGTCATGACCAGAAATAGCAACCATCCCCCTGCTTTCACAGACGCCTCCTCGCCTGCTGAGGTCCTTCAGCAGATATCCTTTGGTAACCATTTTTCCTTGCCTTTTTGATATGATCCTGAACACCTCAACTTAACTTCATGCTTAATATTCTCTGCCATCTCTCAGAGGAAGCTATTCAGCACATCGTGCCAACGCTAGCTCTCAGAGCAACCATGGCTGTCTACATTTCTTGCTACTTCAGTAAAGCAGCCAACATAATCTAAGACCCATCGCACTCCAGACATTCTCTCTTCTCCCCTCTCTCATCAGGCAAAAGATACAAACTCTTGAAAGCACGTATCATCAGGCTCAAGGACAGCTTCTACTCCACTGCCGACCCTTGAATGGTCCTCTTGTATAATAAGATGGACTCTTGACCTCACAATTTACCTCGTTATGATCTTGCAGTTTATTGTCTGCCTGCACTGCACTTTCTCTGTAGCTGTTACACTTTATTCTGCACTTGTTGTACCTCAATGCACTGTGTAATGACCTGACCTTGTATGAACAGTATACAAGGTAAGTTTTTCATTATATCTTGGTACATGTGACAATAATATACCAATACCAATATCATTCCCCCACCCATTCCCCCTGAAATCCAATCTCTCTCGCCGGCCCTTTATTCATAAGACAGTAAGGCATAGGTGCAGAATAGGAATTTCAGCCCATTGACTCTGCTTTGCCACTCTATCATGGCTGGTTTTTCTATCCCTCTCAACCCCATTCTCCTGCTTCTCCCTATACAACAAATGCCTGGACTCCTCAGCCATCAGTGACAATGGATTCCACTGGTCCACCACTCTCTGGCTAAAGAAATTTCTCCTCATCTCTCTTCTAAGAGACGTCCTTGTATTCAGAGACTGTGTCCTCTGGTGCCAGACTCCCCCACTTTAGGAAACATACTCCCTATGTCCACTCTTTCTAGGCTTTTCAACAACAACCTCCAGTTCTCCCACTGCCCACCTACACTGGAACAATTTAACATAACCATTTGACTTATCAAGCATCTAAGAAGAGCAATCCCAGCTTCTCCAGGCAATGAACAGGCCGAGGCGCACACATTTGTTTTTATACATAGTGCAGGGGAGACTCACAAAAAGGTGGAAGTACTTCAGGATGCGTTTGTGCGTCAAGATATAAAGCACGTTGCCAGATACAGGGTCGATCACCGGCAGTCGATGAATTTTATTCTTAATTAAGGAGTAAACGGCATCAAATAGGCTGTAGATAGGGAATAAAGACAAAGCGGACAAAATCAGATCAGACAGCAGTAAACCACGGGCCTTTCAGAACGTCTTTGTTACTTTTATTTAGAAAACCAGCATGGTAACAGGCCCTTCTGGCCCAGCGAACCCACGCCACCCAATTACACCCATGTGACTAAATTACTGACTAACCCGTCGTCTTTGGAGTCTGGGAGAAAACAGGGGCACCCAGACAAGTGCATGCAGTCACAAGGAGGAAATCCAAGTTACCTCCAGACAGCAGTGGATTTGAACCTGCGTCGCTGGCGCCGTGTTAGAGTTATGCTAACCCCGTGCTGCTGCGCTGTCTGTACTGAGCTCAAGTTCAAGGTAAATTTATTATCAATGTACACATATGTTACCACCTACTACCGTGATGTGGGCACAAGGCCAAGTGGTTAAGACATTCGACTAGCAACCTGAAGGTCGTGAGTTCGAGCCCCAGCCGAGGCAACGTGTTGTGTCTTTGAACAGGGCACTTAACCACACATTGTACTGTGACGTCACTGGTGCCAAGCTGTATCGGCCCTTACTCTTCCCTTGGACAGCATCGGTGTCGTGGAGAGGGGAGACTTGCAGCATGGGCAACTGCCGGTCTTCCATACAACCTTGCCCAGGCCTGCGCCCTGGAGAGTGAAGACTTTCCAGGTGCAGATCCATGGTCTCACAAGACTAACGGATGCCTTACTACTACCTTGATATTCATTTTCTTGCAGGCTTTTACAGTAAAATAAATACAAAAGCATTTATGAGAAACTGCACATAAACAAAGACTGACGAACAACCAATGTGCAAAAGAAGACAAATTGTGCAGATACAAATAAAAGTGAACTGCGGTGCTCTGCCAGGAGTACCCCAGCACAAGACCAGCTACCGGTCAGGTAGTATCACTCTCACCTCTGAGGCCAGAGTCCACAGGTTCGAATCCCCCTCCTGACCAAGGTACTCCAATGTGGCACAGGGGAGCATACTCGACTCCCTGGAGTGCTAATTCTCAAGTGATGAATGAAACACGACCCAGTAGATCTTGGTTGTCCTTTGTATCCAACAATGACAGGAGACCCGTACGGGAGGGACTTTATAAGTGGAAAAGCCATTGCTCTGGGGTAGTTCCATTCTCTTGAGCTCGGAAGTCTGGGTCTAGGTTTACGAGTCCTCATCACAAACTGGGGACTTCCTTGGTTCCAGTGGATGACCATGACTTATTCTGTGCCTTGTCATGCCCTTTGCTCTACACGGAGCGTTGCAGAACCACCTTCCTGGGGGCTGGATCTCACTGCTGATCTCATCCACCCAGTCTGTTGGAGTTGACTTCACAGGCTAGGACAGGCAAGTTCCTATCTCACCAGGCCATGAGGTCCACTGGCCACCCTCACCTTCCTTAGCCTTGCTTGTCAAAGTAGTGTGGTAGCTGCTGTCGCATGCAAACAGCCACTTGGAGCCACAGGTGAGAGCTGAGTGTCCGGTGGGGGCTAAAGTGAGTGCGCTGCCCCAGAACAGACACGAAGCCCCTTCACCAGAGGTGCTCCCCCTCCCAGACCATCACATGCACCCCACTCATCTATATGTAGAGACATACAGCACAGAAACAGGTCCTTTAGCTCAACTGCTGACACCAAAGGAGATGCCCATTTAAACTATAGCCATTGCATAGAACATAAAGCAGAGCGCTTGTCGAGCACCTTTGCTCCATCCGGCATGAGAGGTGGGATTTCCCACTGGCTACCTATTTTAATTTGACTTCCCATTTGCAGGCTGACATATTGACCCATGTTCTCTAGTACTGCCACAGCGAGGCCACAGCCGGGGTGGAGGAGCAAAACTTCATATTCCGTCTGCGTAGCCTTTAACCTGACAGCAGGAACATTGATTTTGTACTCTTCCAATTATTTCTCACACCATCCCCTTCTCTTTTTTTCCACCCCTTTACCTCTTCTCTTCTCCTCACCTACCCATCACCTCCCTCTGGTTCCCCTCCTCCTCCTTCCCTTTCTCCCATGGTCCACTCTCCTCTCCTATCAGAGTCCTTCTTCTTCAGCCCTTTACCTCTTCCACCAATCCCCTCCCAGTTTCCTACTTTATCCCCCCTCCCCCATCCGCTCACCTTCCCCCTCACTTGGTCTCACCTATCAGCATGTACTCCTTCACCCCCACTCCGCACCACCTTCTTATTCTGGCATCTTCCCCCTTCCATTCCAGTCCTGATGAAGGGTCTCAGTCCAAAATGTCAACTGCTAATTACCCTTCGTAGATACTGCCTGACCTATTGCGTTTCGTCAGCATTTTGAGTGCTCCTCAAGATTTCCAGCATCTGCAGAATCTCTTATGGCCCTCTTGATGCCGATTTATGCTAAATGTCCCCCTGCTGTGTATTTTTCACATATCTCCTTTCCGTTCATATTCGTGTGTCTATCAAACTGCCTGCTTCCACTGCTACTCCTGGTAACCTAAGTTCCAGGCATCTCCCACGCCTTGCGTAAAAACAACCTGTGCCCGACATCATCTTTAAGCTTCCCTCCTCCAGCCCTAACAGCACGTCCTCTGGTGTTTGTCATTTCTACCCTGACTGTCTACTCTATCTATGCCTATCATAATCTTAAATGCTCTGTCAGGTCCCCTATCAGTCGCTGGTGCTCTAGGGAGACCAGCCCAAGTCTGTCCAGCCTGTCCTTACAGCTCACACCCTCTAATCCAGGCAGCATCTTAGTGAACCTCTCACAGTCTTCACATCCTTCCTATTATAGGGGGCGTGTGGGGTCCAGACTGCACACAATACTTTAAGTGTGGTCTGACTGAAGTTTTATACAACTGCAACATGACTTCATTACTCTTACATTCAATATCCTGACCAATGAAGGCAAGTTTTACTATACAATACACCTTCCTCACTACCTTTTCACTTGCATAGACATTTTTAGTGAATTATGTACCTGGATCTCAAGATCCCTCTATACCTCTGTGTTATTAAGGGGTCTACCACACTAACCATGGACTAATCACAAGCAAGAGAAAATCTGCGGATGCTGGAAATCGAAGCAACACACAAAATGCTGGAGG
Organism: Mobula birostris; assembly: GCF_030028105.1. Lineage (NCBI taxonomy): Eukaryota > Metazoa > Chordata > Chondrichthyes > Myliobatiformes > Myliobatidae > Mobula > Mobula birostris. The sequence continues at coordinate 109,897,925 of NC_092375.1, read as the reverse complement.
AACTCAGCAGGCCAGGCCTGCTGTAATGAGTGCAGTCCATGTTTTGTGCTGAGACCATTCATCAGGACTTCATGAAGGGTCTCAGCCGGAAACCTCGACTGTACTCTTTTCCGTAGATGTTGCTCGGCCTGCTGAGTTCCTCCAGCATTCTCACACACAACAGAGGTCCCAGCAGTTGGCAGTGGTCCTTGTGGAACATCGCTGTTCACTGGCCCCCAGCCAGAATAACAGCCTTCCACCATTACTCTCCACCTTCGCTGGGCAAGCCAGTTTTGAAATTCACCAGGGTGCCATGTGCCTTGTGAACTGCAGGTGGCACTGTAGAGTAGCGGTTAGCGTCACACTTTGCAGCGCCGGCATCAGAAGATAGGGGATCGATTCCCACTGCGGTCTGTAAGGAGTTTGTACACTCTCCCCATGACCATGTGGATTTCCTCCAAGTGCTCCAGTTTCCTCCTACATTCCAAAGACATCCTGGTTATGGGTAGGGAGCTGTGGGAATGCTTTATATGTGCTGGAAGCAAGTTGACACTAGAGGGCTGCTCTGAACATAAACCTTGTTGATTTGATTTGACACAAATAATGCACTGTATGTTTCAAAGTACGTCTGAGAAATAAAGCTAATCTTAATTTTTATCTTTATCTGAGTGTAAATTGAATGTCTCATCCTGCATGGTGGCGACCTGAATTACTAGTTTGGCTACAAGGTGCTTTGATATCTTGATGAGGTTTTAAATGTCTGGTTTCTTCCTCCTACCTTTCCAGTCCTGATGAAGGGACGCAGCCCGAAACATCGTTTGTTTACTCATTTCTATATATGCTGCCTAACCTAACGGGTTCTTCCTGCATTTTTTGTGTGTTGTTGAGGTTTTAAAAGGCTTTTCTTTCAATGTGGATTCCAACCAGACTCTGTCCCTCAATCTTCCTACAGTATCAGCTTCTTCCCGAAAAAACATCCTCAAATCCCATGGCCTAAATGTCCACTACCTTCAGTCGTGCAATGTGGGTACAGCGCAGACCTTCAGGAAGATGTCATTATTCTCCAGAACTACTCTACCTGCACCTCCCAAAACTGCCAAGTCAAGGGCTTTGGGAGTAGTGGGACACCACCACTTCCCAAATTGTCCTCCAAGCATGTAGGACAGCTTCCGTCTCAGTCTATTCATGTACCTTTTATTCCATATTCATCCTTTAACCTCTAACTTTATTAACATTTTTATTTATATACAATTATTTTTATATGATTCTTTATCACTGTTGAATGTTGTCTTTGTCGCATGTCGCACCCTGACCAACAGACCACACTAAATTCCTAATACATGTAAATGTATATGGTGAATAAAGCTGATCTTTCATTCTTGATCGAACATTCCCCTAGTGCAAGAGATGCACTTCCCAGCTCGTGATCTATCTTGTTATGGCCTTGTTACTTACTGGCTACCTGCTCTGCACTTTCTCTGTAACTGTAACACTTTATTCTGCATTCTGTTGCTCATTTCCCTTGTACTATCTCGATGTACTTTTGGGACAATATGAGTCTGTAGGGATGGCATACAAACTTAACTTCTTCCCCTCAGTGTGTGTGACAATAATAAGCTAAATTCCCAATTTAAGTCATGAAATATATTACAGGTCCCTCATCCCCATTGAGATTCCCACCCTTACAATCATGTGGGAGGATCTTCACATCAAGGACTGCTGTGGTTCAAAAAGGTGATGGTTCACAACCATACTCCCAAATAAAAAGGCTGTTAAAATGCTCCCTCAGTGTAACACATAAAAAATGCTGTAGGAACTCAACAGGTCAGGCAGCATCTATGGAAAGGGACAAAGAGTTGATGATTTGGCTGAGACCCTTCATTAAGACCCCCCGATCTCAGCCCGAAACATTGACTGTTTGTTCCTTCCCATAGATGCTGCCTGGCCTGTTGAGTTCCTCCAGCATTTTGTGTATGTTCCTCCCTTAGAGTGATATCTTCATCCCATGAGAACCTCAGAATCATTAAGTCATGCTGTATCAAAATAATTTCTTTGGCTCTTCACATCAACACCAACCTTTTTGCATTTGTTACATCTATGCCCAAGAATGAATAGAGAGAAATGTTTACAGAATTCACTATTTGTCCACAATAAAACCCATCCCAATCACACAGAATAATCATTTTACCTGTCATTCGGTGAGATACTGACCAGTTTCTTAAAGGAACCTTGTAAGTAAATCTCTAGAGAGAAGGGGAAAGTGAAATCATTCAACTGAACCAGCTTCATCTGAACGGAAAAGCAACGTTCATGAAGTTTACTCAATGCAGTGACCTGTGATCCAAGTCATTTCAAATAGCCATAATTTTTGATGCATTCCATTTTCTTGTTCTATTTATAAGACCAAAAGAAAAACTGAGCGCTATGTAGGAGGGAAGGCTAGATGGATCTTAGAGTAAGTTAAAATGTTGATACAAGATTGTGGTTAAAGGGCCTAATGTTCAATGTACAAGCCCCGCTCAAGAAAACAGCTCAACCTTTCTTTTCAAAGGCAATTAGCATTGCAGTAACTGATAAGGACATGTGGGATGCTGATGAAACGTCTCGGCCCAAAACGTTGACTCTTTATTCCTCTTCATGGATGCTGCCTGACCTACTGAGCTCCTCCAGCATTTTGTGTGTGTTACTCAGATGGGATGCAATGCTTGTCTCAGAACGCTGGGTGTCTGTGTAGTTCTCGCTCTCAAGTGGTCTTGGATGGTGATGTACCAAATATATTGAGAGTTGACACCAACAATCAGTACAGTCATGATCAATCGAATATTGTAAGGCCTAGATAGAGTGGACGTGGAGAGGATGTTTCCAGCAGTCTATGACCAGAGGGCACAGATTGAGAATAGAAGGATGTCGGAGCAGCCTCAATGGGCAGAATGGCCTAATTCTACTCCTATGTCTTGTGGTTTTATGAATGACAGAGGAAGTTTGAGGGGATTAACGTTTTACTCTAGGTTCTGCATCCACTGTTCCTGTCACTAGGAATGTGTAAAAAATCTTGTCCTTGTCAAAAACATCCACATCCCATAGGCTAAGGAGATAGGAGATGCCTCCTCTTTGAAAGTTCTTCCAAAAGTACAAAAAAATGGAATGAGAGATTAGACTCATTGACTTGAAATGTTGGCCTTGAGTCCATCTCCACAGATGCTGCCTGACCTACTGAGTATTTCTAACATTTCTGTTTTTACCTGGGGGAATGTTAAATCAAACAAATAGTTTTATAAAAATGAATTTGATTATTGAGTTATAATTAGATTTTAACAGCATATATTTAGTTTGCCTTTGAGACTGATGAGCTACATAATCACATTGCTTGGATAACAGTGGGTGTTGGGGTAGATGGAATCTTGCAAATTTGTCGGAGGTGGTGAGATTTTAATTTTCAGGTACATTAAAGTTCCATTGTGACGTCCCTTTGTTGTAATGTTTCTCAAGGTTACAGCTGCCAAGGATATTTGGTGTGGATGTACTTAAGCCTTATTATTCTCATGGAGCACTCGTACTTCTTGCTTCCAGTTTTCAAATCTTCGCCCCCCCCAACCCCCGAAAAAGATCAACACAATGATGGACCATGGCTCAGTCAGATATGGGGCCATTTGGAGTGAACTGTGAAGTCCCTGGTACCGTGATAGGTGCACAATGGGGCCACTCCTCAGTGGTGGTTAGTCAAGCATCGACAACTGTACTGCAACATAGTCGAGGTTAAGTGTAAGGGAAGGATTTTGACTAGGACAGCAGAGTGGGGAATAAACATTCAAGGAACAGGTAAACAAGCAATGCTGGGTAAAAATTAACATGGACCAGAATTAATCATTGAAGTTTAACATAGAGGCATATACTCACATGTGTGTGAACTCACTTCTGACATGGACTAGCTTGCTCACACGTTCTTTCACATGTAGCACAGGCACTGACCAGCATTTGTGTGTGTACACACACACACACACACACACAAACCCACACACATGTATACACACTCAGGAACACATACCCATTTGCATGTGCATGCGCGCGTGCGCACACACACACACACGCAATAACATGCATTGACACACCCACCTTCACACACATGCACACATGCACTCAGAGACACTTGCACACACACTCACATGCATACATGCATACATGCAGAGCACGCGCACACACTCGGCGATTCTTGCACTCACTCAGATCCACACACTCATACCACACGTGGGTGTATACGCACACACCCTCACACGCGCACACACACACACACACACACACACACACACACACACACACACACACACACAGTATTCAGCACTCATCCCTCAGGAACCTCCTCACCTCTCCAAGTCTCAATCTTGTGTTCCTCCAACTGATAGATTTGCACCTGAAAGAGAAAGTTTGACCTCAAATTCTGCCTTTGCATATTGGTTGTTTATCAGTCTTTATTTATGTTTATGTATGATTTTTCATAAATTGCATTATATTTCTTTATTTTCCTGCAAGTTCCTGCAAGAAAATGAATCTCAGGGTAGTATATCGTGGCACATTCATACTTCGAAAACAAATCGACTTTGACTTTGACCCTGATCAACTTTTAAAAAGTGGCTTCTTGCAACAGAGGCTCAGTATCAGCCTGGAAGGGAGCAGTGAGTCAATCTTTCAGGTTCATCACTCCTGCTGTATCTCGAGGAATTTCTACCCTCCAGGACAAGGTCAGCTGGGAAATCCAATGTATCTAAATTCCTTTCCAATGATGCAAAGTTTACAAGGAAGGAAGTTGTCAGGGCTTGAGGACCTGAGCTGTAGCAAAGGTTGAATAGATTGGGTTGGTGCAGCTGAGGGTTTCGGAAGAACTGACCATCTATAGGTGTGCACTGGAGGAATATTCAAGATGTCAAAGACACCATAACCTAATACCGTTGGAAGTTATTTCCGGAGTGGTGAGGGGAGATTTAATCAGGGTATACAAAATTATGTGAGGTACAGACAGGGTAAATGCAAGTAGGCTTTTTTTCCATTGAGGATGGGTGAGACTCGAATTAGAGGTCATAGGTTAAGGATAAAAGATGAAATATTGAAGAGGAACCTGAGGGAACTTCCTCACTCAGATGGTGGTGTAAGTGTGGAACAAATTGCCAGTGGAGGTGGTGGATGTGGGTTCATTTGTAACATTTAAGAGATGTTTGGATGGGTACTTGGATGGGAGGGCATGGGGGGTGTTATTCAGGTACGGGTCAATGGGACTAGGCAGAATAATGGTTTGGCACAGACTAACTGGACTGAAGAGCTTGTTTCTGTGCTGTAGTGCTCAATGAATCTGTCACTCTGTGATGACACTCACATTACCCATTGTACCTATCATACAGCACAGTGCAGGCACTTTGGCCCAAGATGCGCTGAACTTTTACCAAACAATATCAATCTAACACTTTCCTCCTGCATAAGCTTCCATTTTTCTTTTATCCATAAATACACTGTATACAAATATCATCTATTACTTCCTTGTCGTAGAATCAAGAACCTGAACCTGTCTCCTGAACAACACAGTGGAACTCCTTCTCTACACAGACTGCACAGTTCATGAAACCCTAATGTTATTACAGCACCAGAAACTCGGGTTCAATTCCCACCACTGTCTGATGGAGTTGTGTGTCCTCTCCGTGACTGCGCGTGTTCCCTCCGGGTGCTCCAGATTCCAATGACATAAGGGTTAGTAGGTTAGTTGGTCAGATGGGTGTCATGGGATAACACGGGCTCGTTGGGCTGGAATGGCCTTACTGTGCTGTATCTCTAAATAAAATTTAACAATCTCACTTCTACCTTCTCAAGCTCAACTCAAGGAAGTCTTAATGGTGGTGCCAAGTACTGTGAATGAACTTTCTGGACCTATAGGGTTGTGAACACAGCCCATTCCATTGGGCAAAGCAGCCTCCCATCCTTTGACTGTTTACAGTTCCTGCTGCCTCAGTAAAGCAGCCAACGTAATGAAAGACCCCATCCACTCTAATCATCTTGACAGCCTGTACTCCCTGGCTTAAGGTCAGCTTCTATACAACTGCTAGAAGAATGATCCTCTAGTCCGATAAGATGGAATCTTAACATCACGGTCTATCCTTGTCATGGCACTTGCACCTTATTGTCTGCCTGCTCTGCACTTTCTCTGTAAATGTAAGGTTATATTCTTCATTCTGCTATTTTCTGTAACCTCAATGTACTGATGCAATGAAGTGATCTGTATGGATGGCACTTACCTTGGCACATGTGACAATAATAAACCAATTCAAAGATAAACTCTTGATCTTCAATCTACTGCGTAGAACATGGAACAACACACTGTGGTGACCCACTTTCCAGCGCACTCAAACCGGCTCACAAAACAGCACGCGCCGGCAGAGAGGCCGGCCCCAAAAAGGGCGCCAGGCCATCTTCACCAGCAGGGGGAAAATCCTGCGCGCGGGAAGGGTCTGCGAATATGCATTCCCCACAGCAGTCCCGCCCGGTGAGCTCCCTCAACCAGGAGACAGCTACACAAGTTGAGGAATTTATACAGTCGCCCCCGGAGGACAGCACATACACAGCATTCAAAGCCCTGCTCATAAGGACTTTTGGACTCTCACGGTGCGAGCGAGCTGCCCGCTTACTGCACCTGGATGGTTTGGGAGACAGGCCGCCGTCGGCATTAATGAACGAAATGCTGGCCCTGGCTGAAGGACACAAACCCTGCCTCATGTTTGAGCAGGCGTTCCTAGAGTAACTGCCCAAGGACATATGCCTGCTGCTGTCCGACGCAGATTTCAGCGACCCCCAGGAGGTGGCGGCCCGGGCAGAAGTGCTGTGGAATGCCAAGAAGGAGAGAGGGGCATCCGTCGCACAGAACACCAAGCCATGTGCCCAACGACAGACCAGACCAGGCCCGGCAGCAGAGCCTACAAAACCCAGCGACGGGAGTGAAGAGCCCAACGAACAATGGTGCTTCTACCACCAGCGGTGGGGCACAGAGGCTCCCTGCTGTCGACCACCCTGCAAATTCCCGGGAAACACCAGGGCCATCTGCTGCTGATGGCTACAGCGGCTGGCCATCAGGACAGCCTCCTGTATGTCTGGGACAAGCAGTTGGGACGCCGCTTTTTGGTCGACACTGGAGCGGAGATCAGCGTCTTACCTCTAACGAGTTACGACACCCGCAACAGAGAACCGGGACCCACCCTGAGGGCCACAAATGGCAGCACAATATGAACCTACGGCACCCGCACGGTGTGGCTACAGTTCAGCTCCAGCCGGTTCACGTGGGACTTCACACTGGCCGTCATGGCCCAACCACTTCTGGGGGCAGATTTTCTGCGAGCTCACACCCTGCTGGTCGACCTGCAAGGGAAGCGACTAGTCCACGCCAAGACTTTTCAAACGTTCTCCCTGGTTGAAGCCAAGTTGCCAGCCCCACACCTGGACTCCATCACGCTGTCCGACGATGAATTCACCAGGGTCCTGGCGGATTTCCCATCAGTACTGACACCGCAGTTCACGGCAGCCATGCCCAGACACGGAGTACAGCACCACATCCCGACCCAGGGACCACCCCTCCACGCCCGTGCTCGAAGGCTTCCCCTAGACAAGCTCCAACTGGTAAAGGACGAGTTCAAGAAGATGGAGGAATTGGGGATCATACGACGGTCCGACAGCCCATGGGCCTCCCCCCTGCACATGGTACCCAAGGCAACAGGGGACTGGAGACCATGCGGTGACTACCGCAGACTGAACGAGGCTACAATGCCAGACCGCTACCCTGTGCCGCACATTCAAGACTTTGCAGCAAACCTACATGGTGCAAGGATCTTTTCCAAGGTAGACCTCGTCCAGGGATACCATCAAATCCTGGTACATCCGGACGACATCCCCAAAACAGCACTCATCACCCCGTTTGGCCTTTTCGAATTCCTCCGAATGCTGTTCGGCCTAAAGAATGCCGCACAGACATTCCAGCGGCTAATGGACGCGGTGGGACGCGACCTGGACTTTGCATTCATCTATTTGGACGACATCCTCATAGCCAGCAGTAGTCGTCAGAAGCATCTGTCCCACCTCCATCAACTCTACGCTTGACTGAGCGAATTCGGCCTTACAATCAACCCGGCCAAATGCCATTTCAGACTCAACACTATCGACTTCCTGGGCCACAGGATTACTAAAGACGGGGCAACCCCGCTGCCCGCCAAGGTAGACGCGGTCCGCCACTTCCCCCGACCCAACACAATCCAAGGCCTGCAGGAATTTGTGGGTATGGTGAATTTCTACCACCGTTTCCTCCCCTCAGCAGCCCGAACCATGCGCCCCCTGTTCACCCTGATGTCGGGTAAGGGCAAGGACATTACCTGGGACGAAGAGGCCGCAACCGCTTTCGTTAAAACCAAAGAAGCCTTGGCAAACGCCGCGATGCTAGTGCACCCCAGAACGGATGTTCCTACTGCCCTCACGGTGGACATCCAACACAGCAGTCGGTGGAGTGCTGGAACAACTCATCGAGGGTCACTGGCAACCCCTGGCGTTCTTCAGCAAACACCTACAACCACCCGAACTCAAATACAGTGCTTTCGACCAGGAGCTATTGGCACTATACCTGGCAATCCGGCATTTCAGATACTACTTAGAAGGTAGGCCCTTCACCGCGTTCACAGACCACAAACTGCTTACCTTTGCGTTCACTAAGGAGTCCGACCCCTGGTCATCCCGCCAGCAGCGACATCTGTCCTACATCTCCGAGTACACGACGGACATCCGGCATGTCTCGGGAAAAGACAACATCGTGGCGGACGCACTATCCAGACCTACCATACGGGCCATGTCCCAGGGGGTGGACTATGCAGCGCTGGCAGAGGCACAGCAGGCAGACGCTGAGATCCCCAGTTACAGGATTGCAGTCTCTGGTTTACAGCTCCAAGACCTCCCTGTAGGCCCAGGTGAGAGGACCCTACTATGTGACGTAGCTACCGGCCAACCCCACCCCGTCGTCCCGGCAGCCTGGCACCGGCGGGTTTTCGAGTCCATTCACAACTTAGCGCACTCCTCCATCAGGACAACCGTCCGGCTGGTCGCCAGCAGGTTCGTGTGGCATGGACTTCGTAAACAGGTCAGTGAATGGGCCAAAACGTGCATGCAGTGCCAAACAGCCAAGGTTCAGCGGCACACCAAGGCTCCGCCGCAGCGGTTCAAACCCACCCGCCGGAGGTTCGACCACATTCATGTGGATATTGTGGGGCCCCTACCAGTGTCATGAGGAGCGCGGTTCCTCCTAACTATCGTAGACCGGTTCACCAGATGGCCAGAGGCAGTCCCGCTCACCGACACCACCTCCGAATCCTGCGCCTGAGCACTGCTCGCAACCTGGGTAGCCCGCTTCGGGGTACCGGCCCACATTACCTCCGACAGGGGCGCCCAGTTCACCTCCAGCCTGTGGTCGGCTATGGCCAGCCTTTTAGGAACACAGCTACACCACACAACTGCCTACCACCCACAGTCGAACGGACTAGTGGAGCGTTTCCACCGTCACCTGAAATCGGCTCTCATCGCCCGCCTGGAAGGGCCTAACTGGGTGGACGAGCTTCCCTGGGTCTTGCTCGGAATCCGCACGGCACCCAAGGAGGATCTGCACACCTCGTCGGCCGAGTTGGTGAACGGCGCGCCCCTGGACGTCCCAGGAGAGTTCATACCAGCCCCAAGGGGGCAAGAGGAGGAACCTGCAGCAGTCCTGGACAGACTACGGGAGAGGCTCGGTAACCTGGCCCCCATACCCACTTCACAGCACGGACAGAGCCCGACCTGCGTCCCCAAAGACCTGCAGAACTGTAAGTTTCTTTTTGTACGACGGGGCGGACACCGGGCACCGATACAGCGGCCCTACGAGGGACCGTTTAAGGTGATCAGGAACAATGGGTCCATGTTCGTGCTGGACATTGGGGGGAGAGAGGAGGTTTTCACAGTGGATCGACTCAAACCGGCCCATGTGGACTTGGTGCCACTGGTCCAGGCTCAGGCGCCGCGGACCTTCCAAACAGAGGCCGATCCAGACTGTGGACATTGGGGGATATATCGCCGGTGCTGGGGGAGGGGTTATGTGGCAACCCACTTTCCAGCGCACTCGAACCGGCTCACAAAAACGGCACGTGCCGGCAGAGAGGCCGGCCCCAAAAAGGGCGCCAGGCCATCTTCACCAGCAGGGGGAAAAACACGCGCGCGGGAAGGGTCTGCAAATATGTCCCGCCCGGGGAGGGAGGGAACGGGAAGGCTTTAAAGGAGGCCGCAGAGTTTGAATAAACCTCTTTTTTCGCAACTACAACTCACCGACTACGTGTCGTTATTCTAGCGCTGTGTGTAGCACACTGCTACAACGCCACATTACAGGCCCTCTGGCCCACACTGTTATGTTGACCTTATAACCTACTCTAAGGTTAATCTAGCCATTCCCTCCATTTTTCCATCATCCATGTGCCTACTACTACCACACCCAGCAATGTGTTCCACGCACTCACCACTTTCTGCGTAAAAAAAACCTTACTTCATAATGACCTGAGCACTTTATTCTCAAACTTCTCAAACTTCCGCTAATGCCCCACCTCTCCCTGGTACCCCATCCGTTATTTATTTATATACACACATTCTTTTTCTCTCTCTCTCCTTTTTCTCCCTCTGTTCCTCTCACTATACTCCTTGCCCATCCTCTGGGTTTTCCCTCCCCCTTTTCTTTCTCCCTGGGCCTCCTGTCCCATAATCCTCTCAAATCCCTTTTGCCAATCAACTGTCCAGCTCTTGCCTCCATCCCTCCCCCTCCTGTCTTCTCCTATCATTTTGGATCTCCGCTCCCACTTTCAAATCTCTTACTAGCTCTTCCTTCAGTTAGTCCTGACAAAGGGTCTCGGCCTGAAGCATCGACTGTACCTCTTCCTAGAGATGCTGCCTGGCCTGCTGCGTTCACCAGCAACTTTGATGTGTGTTGCTTGAAATTCCAGCACCTGCAGATTTCCTCGTGTGAGCACTTTATTTGTCTACTTTCAGTGTGCTTATCCAAAACCGTAACATTATACATTCTGCATTCTCATTTCGTTTCCTTTTGTACTGCCTTGAAGTTCTTACCTAAGAAATAATCTGTCTGGAAATAAGAGCTCGTCACTGTATCTTAGTATACATGACAAAGCACTCGAGTGGCAGTTAGAGCAATCACATTGCAGCACCCTTGATCACTGATTCCTGCTATTGTCTGTAGGGAGTTTGTCCATTCTCTCTGTGACTGCATGGGTTTCCTCTTGGTGCTCTGGTTTCTTCCCACATTCCAAAGATGTACGGTTCAGGGTTAATGAGTTGTGAGCATGCTATGTTGGTGCTTAAAGCACGGCGACACTTGTGGGCTGCCCCCAGCACAATCCTTGCTGATTTGATTTGACATAAATGATGTTTAGATGTAAGACCATAAGAACATAGGACATTGGAGCAGAATTAGGCCATTTGGCCTATTGAGTCTGCTCCACTATTCCACTTAGGCTGATTTATTATCCTTCTTAACCTCATTCTCCTATCTTCTCTCCATAACCTTTGACACCCTTATTAATCAAGAACCTATAAACCTCCTCTTTAAATATACACAAGTCTGTGGCAATGAATTCCACAAATCCACCACTTCTTCTGGTTAAAGAAGTTCCTCTCATCTCTGTTCTAAAGGGACGTCCCTCTATTCTGTACATGTGACAAATAATGTTAATCTTTATCTAATCTTTAATAAACCAATTACTAATTAAAATAATCAGTAACTTCCATACTGTTTTGTCAGTGTACTAACACACTAACACACTCCCTTGTACATATATTGAGATAAAATAGTAGTTATTAGCAGTATACAACAAAGAGATAAACCTGAATGTTTGTTTTACTTGGCTGAGGAAGTTCAAGCTGACTGAAAATTAATTACCTGGTGTTATAAGATAAAAAATAAAAGTCTGTAGATGCTGGAAATCCAGAGCAACACACACAAAATGCTGGAGGAAATCAGCGAATCAGGCAGCTTCTTGGAAAGGAATAAGGAGTCGGCGTTTTGGGCCGAGACCCATCATTGGCTACTTAATCCTTTTCCCAGATGGTACCCGAACTGCTGAGTTCCATTAGCTTGTGTTAGTTTGTCTTAGTAATACTGCTCTGAACTCTGAGTTCTCTCCCTATCAGAGACATCCGAACTGACACCTTGCAGTGTTGGAGGAGCCAGTAGGAGTCACTTGATATGCTAATCTGAGGACTTGATACCTGTCACTGTCAACAAGGAGGACTTGAGGACTGCAGGAGAAGGAACTGGTGACCTCATAGCTCACACCAAAACAGCCATACGGCTTTGGCGTACTTTGGAATTAAGTTGATTGTCACAGATCCTCATGGAAGAACTCACGACTTCTTCTTCTCATTACTACAGTTCGGGAGGAAATACAGGAGTCCGAAGGGTCAAGGGTCAACTTTATTCACCATGTACATTTACATGTATTAGGAATTTGCAATGGTGTGCTGGTCAGGGCACAAAACGCAACAGAAACAATAACATTCAAAAATCATAAAGAACAAAGAATTATATAAAAATAAAGTTAGAGCTTAAAGTATAGATATGGAATAAAATGCGCATGAATAAATAAATACCATTATAAAAACTGGTTTAAAGTGTTTACACTGCAGTGCAATAATGGAGGCAATAGGTAGAGGGGAGGGTGGGGGTGTCTAACCAGAATGATTGATCAGATTAACTGCCTGGGGGAGGAAGTTAAGGTAGCATGTAGTTTTTGTTTTAATAGCCCTATAATGCTTTCCAGAAGATACACACCCAAGGTTTAAGAAATAGCTTCTTCCACTTGCCATCAGATTTCTGAATAGTCAATGAACCCATGAACAGTACCTCACTAATTCTGAGCTCTTTTTGCACTGCTTACTTAATTTATATATATATTCCATATCGTAATTTACTCACCTTGATTCTGAAAAATTCAGGCCTCCCTTAAGGTTAACTTTTAGGTTGAGTCAATGGTAAGGAAGACAATGTTAGCATTTGTTTTGAGAGGACTGTACTGTAAAAACAGGGATGTGCTGTTGAGGCATTAGCTGGCTGTGGTCTGACCACATTTGGAATATTGTAAGCAGTTTTGGGCTGAGTATCTAGTGAAGCATGTGCTGACTCTGGAGAGACCAAGAAGAGGTTCACAAGAACGATCCCAGGAAAGAAAAGTTTCACAAATGCAGTTTAAAATGATGAGGGGGATCCCATTGGAACCCATTGGATATGGAAAGGCCTGCAAAGGCCGGCCATGGAGGTTAAGGGTTACCAGGAGAATGGATTGGAAGCTGAAAACCAGCCGTGATCGAATGGCACAGCAGCTAATGAGCTGAATGGCCTGATTCAGCTCCTATTTCTTATGGTTTAGTATGGACAGCTCTCAGTTCTTTCACCACTACAATCTACTTCATTGTGAACTTACACCTTACTGTCGGCCTGCACTACACTTTCTCTGTAACTGAATCAGAATCAGATTCGTTGACATATGTCATGAAATTTGTTGTTTTGCGGTAGCAATACATTGCAATACATAATTTTAAAAACTTTAAATTATAATTAGAAATATATTTATATATAGAGTGGATTCTGGTTAATTGGGACACCTTGGCCCAAGTAAGATGCTGCCCCAATTAACTGAAGTATCATGGAAATAGACAAACTACCATTTAACTAAGTAACAAATTATGTATTTAAATGAAATACAGAACAAATTAGAACACTACCAATGTTACTACAGTACTATAAAACTGTGTATTACCTCCCAATAGTTACCAATGGATGAATTCATCCAGGATACCCTGGTGTATATGGGGTGTCCAAAGGGGGTAGCACCTCTGTTGAAGGAGCTTGTTATGTCCATTCTGGGGCAGCTTACTCACTTTAGAAACATAGAAACATAGAAAATAGGTGCAGGAGTAGGCTATTCGGCCCTTCGAGCCTGCATTGCCATTCAGTATGATCATGACTGATCATCCAACTCAGAACCCTGTACCTGCCTTCTCTCCATACCCTCTGATCCCTTTAGCCACAGGGGCCAGATCTAACTCCCTCTTAAATATAGCCAATGAACTGGCCTCAACTGTTTCCTGTGGCAGATAATTCCACAGATTCACCACTCTCTGTGTGAAGAAGTTTTTCCTTATCTTGGTCCTAAAAAGCTTCCCCTTTATCCTTAAACTGTGACCCCTCGTTCTGGACTTCCCCAACATCGGGAACAATCTTCCTGCATCTAGCCAGTCCAATCCCTTTAGGATTTTATACGTTTCAATCAGAACCCCCCTCAATCTTCTAAAGTCCAGCGAATATAAGCCTAGTCGATCCAGTCTTTCATCATATGAAAGTCCTGCCATCCCAGGAATCAATCTGGTGAACCTTCTTTGTACTCCCTCTATGGCAAGAATGTCTCTCCTCAGATTAGGGGACCAAAACTGCACACAATACTCCAGGTGTGGTCTCACCAAGGCCTTGTACAACTGCAGTATACCTCCCTGCTCCTGTACTCAAATCCTCTTGCTATGAATGCCAGCATACCATTCGCCTTTTTCACCGCCTGCTGTACCTGCATGCCCACTTTCAATGACTGGTGTACAATGACACCCAGGTCTCGTTGCACCTCCCCTTTTCCTAATCGGCCATCATTCAGATAATAACCTGTTTTCCTGTTTTTGCCACCAAAGTGGATAACCTCACATTTACCCACATTAAATTGCATCTGCCATGAATTTGCCCACTCACCTAACCTATCCAAGTCACCCTGCATCCTCTTAGCATCCTCCTCACAGCTAACATTGCCGCCCAGCTTCGTGTCATCTGCAGACTTGGAGATGCTGCATTTAATTCCCTCATCTAAGTCATTAATATACATTGTAGACAACTGGGGTCCCAGCACTGAGCCTTGCGGTACCCCAATCATCACTGCCAGCCATTCTGAAAAGGTCCCATTTATTCCCACTCTTTGCCACCTGTCTGCTAACCAACTCTCCACCCACACCAATACCTTACCCCCAATACCGTGTGTTTTAAGCCTGCACACTAATCTCCTGTGTGGGACCTTGTCAAAAGCCTTTTGAAAATCCTAATATACCGCATCCACTGGTTCTCCCCTATCCACTCTACTAGTTACATCCTCAAAAATTTCTATGAGATTCGTCAGACATGATTTTCCTTTCACAAATCCATGCTGACTTTGTCCGATCATTTCACCGCTTTCCAAATGTGCTGTTATCACATCTTTGATAACTGACTCTAGAATTTTCCCCACCACCGATGTTAGGCTAACCGGTCTATAATTCCCCGGTTTCTCTCTCCCTCCCTTTTTAAAAAGTGGGGTTACATTAGCCACCCTCCAATCCTCAGGAACTAATCCAGAATCTAAAGAGTTTTGAAAAATTATCACTAATGCGTCCACTATTCTTTGGGCTACTTCCTTAAGCACTCTGGGATGCAGACCATCTGGCCCTGGGGATTTATCTGCCTTTAATCCCTTCAATTTACCTAACACCACTTCCCTACTAACATGTATTTCCCTCAGTTCCTCCATCTCACTGGACCCTCAGTCCCCTAATATTTCTGGAAGATTAATAATGCCCTCCTTAGTGAAGACAGAACCAAAGTAGTTATTCAGTTGGTCTGCCATGTCCTTGTTCCCCATGATCAATTCACCTGTTTCTGACTGTAAGAGACCTACATTTGTCTTAACCAATCTTTTTCTTTTCACATATCTATAAAAGCTTTTACAGTCAGTTTTTATGTTCCCTGCCAGTTTTCTCTCATAATTTTTTCTCCCTTTCCTAATTAAGCCCTTTGTCCTTCTCTGCTGGACTCTGAATTTCTCCAAGTCCTCAGGTGAGCTGCTTTTTCTGGCTAATTTGTATGTTCCTTTAGGCCCTACAGGACACTCAGCTCTCACTTGTGGCTCCAAGTAGCTGTTCGTATGTGACAGCAGCCACACCCTGGTACACCACTACAACAGGCAGGCTAAACCAGATGAGGGTAGCTGGCGGGCCTCATACCTGGTGAGATAGGGACATGTCTGTCCTAGCATGGGGAATCCACTCTGATAGACTGGGTAGGTGATATCAACAGAGGGATCCAATGACCGAGAAGACATTTCTGCAGTGCTTCATGGAGAGCGAAGGACATGAAAAACACAGAAGTCGTGGTTATCCACTGCAACCAAGAAAGCCCTCACTTTGTGATGACAACTCATACCACTGGACATGGACTTCCAAGGTCAAGAGAGTGGAACTGTCCAAGTGCAGCAGCTTCTCCACATTAAAAACTCTTCAGCACAGGTTTCACTCTCATCGTCTAATAAGATGGACAAGCAGCTGATGTTCTGATTGACTGTAATAGAACAAGATTAGTGTAGATAATGAACTGCCTTCATACAATGCTTTCAATGATTGCATCATCCAAATCTTCATTTTCATTGTAACATTCAAGATGATTGACGATAACTGCAATTTTTTTCATAGTCCCAACTTGTTGAAGTAGTAAAATCATTTTATTTTCACTCACGACTATTTCTGACATCTCCAAGCCTCAATGCTTGAAATTGCAGCAAGTAAAACCAGTTCTGAATTGTCTTACTGTCTATTTCTCACCAACAATCAGTGACAAAAATCACTGCTTTTTGAACACAGACACACACAACTGACACTATTTAAATACTGTTATTCCTGAGCAGTGTAGTGTCTAACGGCCACACGTTCATGTGACTTGGGCTAAATGGAAACCTTTTGACAATAGTCTTCTGTCCCAATGAAATGGTAGCGTCCCAAATAAATGAAGGGAATCCCAGCTACCTTCTCTGTTAGTTTTTGTTCTTCAAGGGTTGTCCAAAATAAGCGGCTGCTCCGATTAACCAATGGAGTAATTAACCAGAATCCACTGTATAAAAAATTAAATTAAGTAGTCAGTGCAAAAAGAGATTTAAAAAAACAAGAAAGAAATTGTGAGGTAGTGTACACGGGTTCATTGTCCGTTCAGAAATCTGATGGCAGAGCGCAAGAAGCTGTTCCTAACCAGTTGAGTGTCTGTCTTCAGGCTCCTGTACCTCCTCCTTGATGGTAGCAATGAGAAGTGGGTATGTCTTGGCTGATGGGGGTCCTTAATGATGGATGCTGCCATTTTGAGGCATTGCCTTTTGAAGTTGTCCTCGATGACGGAGATGGCTGAGTTTGCATTTTTCTGCAGCTTGTTCTGATCCTGCGCAGGGGTCAGTCCATGCCAGACGGTGATGCAACCTGTTAGAACGCTCTGCACGGTACATCTTTATTCTGTGTTCTACCAGAGTTTTACCTTGTCCTATCTCAATGCACTGGTGTGATGATTTGATCTGTATGAACAGTATGAAGTCCACGCTTTTCACTGAACCTCAGTACGTGACAATAATAATAAACCAATAGAAGGCAGAACACCCTTTAATCTCTTTCTCTCTGGTGCACGCAACAATAATAAATCAATGTACCAATTTATAATATTTCAGAATGTGGGTGCTCTGGACTCCTGGTATGTTCTTATCTCAAAACACACCCACTTCACCACAGGAGCTCCGATTGCCAATGCCTTGACCTCTTGTCACGCCTGGACAAAATCTTGTCACCTCTTTAATGGCCTGACTTGTATTGTTAATTGGTTTATCATTGAGAAAGGATCTGGTGTTTATCAATGTTCAAAGTAAGCTTATTATCTAAGTACATATATAACTCGCTGAGATTCATTTCCTTGCAGGCAATGAATCAGGAAAATAATGAAATACAACAGGATTTAAGAAAAAGTATACATAAACAAAGACTGACAAACAACCAATGGGCAGAAGAAAAATAATCATGCAGAGAGATAGATGGGTAAATACATAGAGGTACACACAGAAGTTCTACCCATGAACATGTGGATTTGTTCTGGGTGCTCCGGTTTCCTCTCACATACCAGTTAGTAGGTTAATTAGTGATTGCAAATTGTTCCATGATTACGCTAGTGTTAAATAGGTGGGTTGCTAGGTGGTATGGCTCATTGGGCCAGAAGGTCCTGTTCTGCACTGTATCTCTAAATAAATTAATGAATATATACATACATACATAGAGAAATAGTGTATATTAATACATAAATGTTTCATTAAAAAAATAGATAAATACATAGATACATAAATGATTGAATGAATAGTCAGATATGTAGATAAATAAACAAACAAGCTAATAAAGAAACAGCACTCTTCAGGGTATAATGAATAGAGTTCACAGCACAAACAGAAGGGTGCTGTGAACTCTATTCATTATACCCTGAACTCAGTCTGGTCAAACAATGAACGTTCCTGGCTTGTCCTTAGTTTTATTGATTCTTTATTGGGAGACCCAGCACGGTAACAACCCTCAGTGTGGGTGTAGAGTTAGAACTGTTTCTAAAAGGGATCAATTTATGATCAGCTTGCACTGCCCAGTTACTGCTGTTGGGGAAGGGATAGTGAGGGCTAATAACTAGTAAACTGGGATATGGATTATGATAATGTGGTTACAGGGAACCATAGATGAAGCCTAGAACTAAAAACGTGGAATCCAGCAAGGACAACACCCAATTTCGGGAACTTCACTAATGATGTTATAGTGTGCTCCCATTGTAAGAGAAAATTGGATTTGCTGTTACACCTGTAGATTGTCATTTTATTCTGTAATCAGGACCTAGTCTGCTACTTAATTAAGCCTTCCTGTAGCCACTATTTTGCTAACAAAATGTAGTTTACTGGTAATCTCACCAACTGGGAATGTAAAAGCTGTATCAAATCCATGCTCGAGTAGATCAGCTTTGACTGGTCTCCTGGTGTGGACCAGTTTTTAATAAATCACACGCTATGTCAAACACCAACTATGCGTAATCTTTCATTCTGCTCCTACAACAAAACTAGTGCTAAAAGGGATCATTTTACTGATTGTAGATTGCCCGCGGCTCCTACTTACACCTATGTGACCGATTAACGCACTAAGCCGTACGTCTTTGTAATGGGGAAGGCAACCTGCACACTCGGAGGAAACCCACACAAACAGGGAGAACGTACAAACTCCTTACAGACAGTGGGAGGAATTGTACCCGAGTCACCGGTGCTGTAATAGTGTTACACTAACCGCTGTGCTACCGTACTGCCCCTTACCGTTCCTACTTACACCCTTACCATCGGAGACGTGTAGTATCTGTGCAAGATGTTGATGAAGTCAGTAATAGTCAGCATGCCTGCAGAGAGCGGAGATAGGAGCAGTTATACAGGGGGCCTGTTAACATCACTGACCGGAAACAGGGTCTGCGAGGGAGTGGCAGAGAGGGGGAAGAGGAGAGGGGGGGAGTGGAGGGAGAGAGTAGGGGAGGAGAGAGGAGTGGGCAAGTGGGCAGAATGGGAATGAGGGTGAGTGATAGAGTGACAGAGGAAAGTGGGGGAGAGAAGAGGAGTGGGGGGAATAGGGAGGGGAGGGGAGAGGGGAAGGAGGGGGTGGAGTGGCAAGGAGAGTGGGGGGACAGGAGCAAGAGTAAAGAGGGGAAGGATTGGGGTAGAATGGTGGGGAGAGTGGGGTGACTGAGAGAGAAATTGGGAGAGAGAGTGGGGGAGAAAGTGGGGATGCTGAGGAGAAGGCGGTGCATGGGTATAGCGCCGTGAGGAGAGTGGGGGGAGATTAGGGATTGGGAGGGAGAGTGGGGAAGATTGGGGAGAGTTTGGGAGGGAAAGTGGGGGAGATTAGTTCTCAAAAACTAGTGGATGTTGGTTTAAGGTGATAGGGGAAAGATTTAAAAGGGATCTGAGGGGCAACTTCTTCAAGCAGAACTGGTGTATACATGAAATGAGCTGACTAAGAAAGTGGCTGATGCGACTACTATAACAATATTTAAGCGACATTTGGATAACAAGTTTATGGATGGGAAAAGTTTAGAAAGATATGCTTGCAACAGGGCATTGGCAGGATGCAGAGCTGGGCTGAGAAATAGGAGCAACAGCAGGATATTGGGATCCACATCCACAGATTCCTCAAAGTTGTGGAGCAAGTTGTTAAGTTGGCGAAAAAGGCGTGTGGTGCTCTATGAAACTCTGATTAGACCACACTTGGAATATTGTGTTCCATTCTGGTTGTCTCATTATAGGGAGGATGTAGAAACTTTAGAGAGGGTGCGGATGAGATTTACCAGGATGCTGCCGGGATTAGAGAGGGTGTTTTATGAGTACAGGTTGAGTGAACTAGGGCTTTTCTCTTTGAAACGAAGGAGGATGAGAGGTGACTTGATAGAGATGTATACAGTGCATATAAAAAATATTCACCACCTCCCCCCTTGGAAATTTTCATGTTTTATTGTTTTACAACATTAAATCACAGTGAATTTAATTTGGCTTTATTTGACGCTGATCAATAGAAAAAGACTCTTACATGTTAAAGTGAAAACAGATCTCCACTGATTTCTGTTGATCAGTGTCAAAAAAAAACAATTAAATCCACTGTGATTCAATGTTGTAAAACAATGAAACTTGAAAACTTTCAAGGGGGTGAATATTTTTATAGGCGCTGTACAAGATGATAAGAGGCATAGATTGAGTGGACAGCCAGAGACTTTAACCCGGGTGAAAATGGCTAATACAAGGGGCGTAATTTTAAGGTTAAAAAGTATAACCTTAAAATTATAAGGGGGTGGTGTCAGAGGTAGGTTTCGTGAAAAGCCTTGTCATGGATGATGTTAGAGGCAGATGCATTAGGGACATTTAAGAGACTGTTAGATAGGCACATGGAAGAAAGAAAAATGAAGGGCATGGCTATGAGGGAGGGAAGGGAAGATCTTAGGGTGTATATTGTGTTATAGGGGCTAAATGTGGGCAAATGGGACAAGCTTAGACAGGCATCTTGGTTGGCATGGACGAGTTGTGCTGAAGGGCTTGTATCTGTGCTGTGAGACTCTGTGAGTCCGAAGATACGTGTACTCCAATTACATTCTGACACCAGGATCTAAACTCACCCACAAAACATTGCTCCTTGCTGTCCCAGAGAGGGGCGGCTCTCACACCATTGGCGACCATTGCCAGGAAGGCTTTCTTCACCTGCACAAAGTTGAGACAAACCTCAGCCTTTTACTCCTCTCATTCTGTTTGCGACCCCACAAACACTGAGGCGCAGCTCAAATGCTAACTATAAATTTGACAATAGTCATAGTCATAGTCATACTTTATTGATCCTGGGGGAAAATTGGTTTTTGTTACAGTTGCACCATAAATAATAAATAGTAATAGAACCATAAATATAATATGTAAATTACACCAGTAAATTATGAAATAAGTCCAGGACCAGCCCAGGGTGTCTGACCCTCCAAGGGCAGAATTTCAGGTAGTGACGAGGGGGCACACAGGAGTGAGATGGATCAGCTGGTTGAGTGGTGTCGCAACAACAACCTTGCACTCAACGTCAGTAAGACCAAGGAAATAATTGGAAACTTCAGAAGAGGGATCGCACACCAGTCCTCATTGAGGGATCAGCAGTGGAAAGGGTGAGCAGTTTCTAGTTCCTGTGTGTCAACGTCTCTGAAGATCCGTCCTGGACCCAACATATTGATAAAATTACAAAGAATGTGCAAAAGTGGTTATATTTCATGAGGAGTTTGAGGAGACTTTGTATGCAACCAAAGACTTGTGCAAATTTCTAGAGCTGAACTGTGGAGAACATTCTAACTGGTTGCATCACTGTTGGGTATCGAGGGACCACTGTATAGAAAAAGTGCTGGAAGTTAAAAACTCAGCCAGCTCCATCACGGGCACTAGCCTCCCTAGCACTGAGGACATCTTCAAAAGACAATGCCTGGAAAGGTGGCATCCATCATTAAGGACCCCCATTACCCAGGGCATTCCCTCTTCTCATTTCTTCTATCAAGGAAGAAGAACCTCCTTCTTGAAGACAGACACTTAATTGTTTAGGACCAGCTTCTTCCCCTAGGCCATCAGATTTCTGAATGGACAATGAACCCACGTATACTACCTCAGTATTTTTTGTTCTCTTTTTTGCACTACTTATTTATTTTAATTATATATATATTATATTTCTTATTGTAATTTATAGTTATTTTATTATGTATTGCACTCTACTGCTGCCACAAAACAAAAAAATCCACAACATTAATATTAAACCTGATTCTGATTCTAATTCCCTCACATAGACCTCAGTCTCACTGGTTATGGGCTGTGCTCACTCACCATTAGTGGGAGTATCACCAGCTTTGCAGCATCGCCTCTCAGAAAAGACCTTGAAATGGGGTAAGTGAGGTTGAGGGGTGTGTAGGGCACACCAACAGGATAACTAGATCTCCTTACTAAAACGATCAAAAGGATGAGATTCAGCTCTGGAAAGATGAGAAATTATGTCAAAGCTGGTGAGATGACATAATTAGAGAGAGTGCAGAGGAGATTTACCAGGATGCTGCAAGGATTAGAAAGCACGTTTTATGAGAATAGGTTGAGTGAGCTAGGGCTTTTCTCTTTGGAGTGAAAGAGGGTGCCATTTAAGAAGGGGGCAAGGAAGCAAAAAAGGAAATTATAGACCTGTTAGCTTGACATCGGTGGCTGGGAAGTTGTTGGAGTTGATTGTCAAGGATGAGGTTACAGAGTACCTGGAGGCATATGACAAGATAGGCAGAACTCAGCATGGTTTTCTTAAAGGAAAATCCTGCCTGACAAACCTATTACAATTTTTTGAAGAAATTACAAGTAGGCTAGACAAGGGTGATGCAGTGGATGTTGTATATTTGGATTTTCTGAAGGACTTTGACAAGGTGCCACACATGAGGCTGCTTAACAAGATAAGAGCCCATGGAATTACAGGAAAGTTACATACATGGATAGAGCATTGGCTGATTGGCAGGAAACAGAGAGTGGGAATAAAGGGATCCTATTCTGCTTGGCTGCTGGTTACCAGTGGTGTTCCACAGGGGTCAGTGTTGGGGCCGCTTCTTTTTACATTGTACATGAACGATTTGGATTATGGAATAGATGGCTTTGTGGCTAAGTATGCTGATGATACAAAGATAGGTGGAGGGGCCGGTAGTGCTGAGGAAACAAGGAGTCTGCAGAGAGACTTGGATAGATTGGAAGAATGGGCAAAGAAGTGGCAAATGAAATACAATGTTGGAAAGTGTAAGGTTATGCACTTTGGCAGAAGAAATAAATGGGCAGACTATTATTTAAATGGGGAGAGAATTCAAAGTTCTGGGTTGCATTGGGACTTGGGAGTCCTCATACAGGATTCCCTTAAGGTTAACCTGCAGGTTGAGTCGGTGGTGAAGAAGGCAAATGCAATGTTGGCATTCATTTCTAGGGGAATAGAGTACAGGAGCAAGGATGTGATGTTGAGGCTCTATAAGGCACTGGTAAGACCTCACCTGGAGTACTGTGTGTAGTTTTGGTCTCCTTATTTAAGAAAGGATGTGCTGACGTTGGAGAGGGTTCAGAGAAGATTCACTAGAATGATTCTGGGAATGAGAGGGTTAACATATGAGGACTGTTTGTCTGCTCTTGGACTGTATTCCTTGGAGCTTAGAAGAATGAGGGGAGACCTCATAGAAACATTTCGAATGTTGAAAGGCATGGACAGAGTGGATGTGGCAAAGTTGTTTCCCATGATGGGGGAGTCTAGTACGAGAGGGCATGACTTGATTGAAGGGCGCCCATTCAGAACAGAGAGGCGAAGAAATTTTTTTGGCCAGAGCTGGTGAATCTATGGAACTTGTTGCCACGGGTGGCAGTGGAGGCCAAGTCATTGGGTGTATTTAAGGCAGAGAGTGATAGGTATCTGAGTAGCCAGGCATCAAAGGTTATGGAGGCGGGGGAGTGGGATTAAATGGGAGAATGGATTAGCTCATGATAAAATGGTGGAGTGGACTCGACGGGCCGAATGGCCGACTTCTGCTCCTTTGTCTTATGGTCTAGCCCTTCTCTCCCACATAGCCCTCTAAAAGCCTATCTAAGAGTCTTTTAAATGTTCTAAATGCATCTAGCTCTTCCACTGCCACTGGAGGAGCGTTCCATGCTCTCTGTGTGAAAAAGAAACTGAGATTAGGAAGGATGAGGAAGCTTTAGAGTGGATGCAGATGAGATTTAACAGGATGTTGCCTGGATTAGAAAACATATGACGAGTGGTTGAGCAAGTTAGGGCTTTTCTCTTTGGAGCGAACCAGGGTTTACGGCTTGTGGGCCAAAGGGCCTGTTCCTGTACTGTACTATGCTCTACTGAAAAAGAGTTCAGAAATGCTTGCAGTCCAGAGAACATGCAAGGGCTTCATGTCTAATAGACATAGGTTTAGGATGAGAGGGTAAAGGTTTGCATATGTCGCTCCACTCTTCAAGAAGGGAGGGAGGCAGAAGAAAGGATATTATAGGCTGGTTAGCCTGACTTCTGGCTGGGAATATGTCAGAGTCAATTGTTAAGAATAAGGTGTCGGGTTCTTGGAGCCACGTGAAAAAATAGGCCAAAGTCCACATGGTTTCCTTGAGGGAAAGAATGAGGGGGGATCTGATAGAGGTTTACAAATTTATGAGGAGTATAGACAGAGTAAATGTGAATAGGCTCTTTCCACTTAGATTAGGAAAGATAAGTATGAGAGGACATGGCTTTAGGGTGAAAGGGAAAAGGTTTAGGGGGAACATTAGGGGGAACTTGTTCACTCAGAGAGTGGTGGGAGTGTGGAACAAGCTAACATCTGACATGGTAAATGCTGGCTCACTCTTAAGTTTTAAGAATAAATTGGATAGGTACATGGATGACAGAGGTCTGCAGGGTTATGGATTGGATGCAGGTCAATGGGACTAGCAGAATAATGTTTCGGTACAGACTAGAAGGGCCGAATGGCCTGTTTTCTGTGCTGTAACGTTCTATGGTTCTATGGAAAGTTTTGCCTGTCGAATCTGTTGGAATTCTTTGAAGAAGTAACAAGTAGGACAGACAAAGGCAAATTGGCGGATGTTGTATACTTGGATTTTCAGAAGGCCTTTGACAAGGTGCTGCGCATGAGGCTGCTGAACAAGATAAGAGCCCATGGTATTACAGGAAAGATACTAGAATGGATAGAATATTGACTGATTGACAGGAGGCAAAAAGTGGGAATAAAGGGAGTCTTTTCGTATTGGCTGCCAGTGACTAGTAGTTTTCCACAGGGGTCTGTGTTGGGATCGATTCTTTTTATGTTGTACGTCAACAATTTTGATAAAGGGATTGTTAACTTTGTCGTCAAGTTTGCGGGTGATATAAAGATAAGAGGAGGGACAGGTAGTGTTGAGGAAGTAGGGAGCTTGGAGAAAGACTTGGACAGATTAGGAGAATGGGCAAAGAAGTGGCAGATGGAATGTAGTGTCGGGAAATGAATACTCATGCAATTTGGTAGAAGGAATAAAAGCATAGAGTATTTTCGAAACAGGAAGAAAATTCAAAAATCTGAGGTGTAAAGGGATTTGGGAGTCCTCATGCAGGATTCCCTGAAGGTTAACTTACTGGTTGAATTGATGGTGAATGCAATGTTAGCATTCATTTGAAATGGACTAGGATACAAAAGGAAGGATGTAATGCTGTATAAGTCACTGGAGAGGCCTCACTTGGAGCACTGTGAACAGTTTTGGCCCTTTATTTAAAAAAGGACATTGGAGAGGATTCAGAGGAAGTTCGCGAGACTGATTCCAGGAATGAAAGGGTTATCATATAAGCAGCGATTGAAGACTCTGGGCCTGTACTCACTGGAATTTAGAAGAATGAGGGAGGATCTCATTGAACCTATCAAATGTTCAAAGGGTTAGATACAGCAGATGTGAAGAAAATGTTTCCTTTGGTGGGGGAGTCTAAGACCAAAGGGCACAACCTCAAAAGAGAGGGACATCCATTTAGAACAGAGATGAGGAGGAATTTCTTTAGCCTGAAGGTGGTGAATCTGTGGAATTCATTGCCACAGGCAGTTGTGGAGTCCAGGTCACTGGTGCACTGAAGGTGGAGGCAGATAGTTATTGATTTATCAGACTGTGAAAGGATATGGACAGAAGGTAGGAGAATGGCATTGGATCGGCCATGATGAAATGGCGGAGCAGACTAACTGGCCTAATTCTGCTCCTATGTCTTATGGTCTTATTTATATGAGGACTGAGAAACAGCTTCTTCACACAGAGGGTTACGGGGGTATGGAATGAGCTGCCATGGGTGTATGAAAGTCATAGAGGTGGGTACAATTACAACATTTAAAAGGCTTTTGGATGGGTAAATTCACTCAGTGGCCACTTTATGAGATACAAAAGTGGAACCCAGTATAGTTTTCTGTTGCTATAGCCTATCCACTTCAAGGTTCAATGTGCTGTGTGTTCAGAGATGTTCACCACTGTTACAATTTGTGTTTTTTTAAGTTGCTGTTTGCTTCCTGTCAGGGTGTGGAAGTTTTAGAGAGGATGCAGAGGAGATCTACCAGGATGCTAACTGTGTTCGAGAGCGAGCTCGGGCTCTTCTCTACAAACTGAAGTTGGTGACTTGATTATAGTTGTACAAGATAGTAAGAGGCATAGATCAAGTGGACAGTCAGAGATCATTTTTCGCAGGGTGGAAATGGCTAATAGGAGGGGCATAATTTTAAGGTGATTGGAGGAAAATATAAGGGGGGGGTTATATCAGAGTTAAGTTCTTTAACAAAGCATGGTGGGTGCTTGAAACACCCTGTGAAGGATAGTGGTAGAGGCAGATACAATAGGGGCATTTAAGAAACTCATAGATGCTCTTTTGTACATCACTGGAATATGGATGGTCAGAAAACAGAGGGTTGTGTAGGAGGAAAGAGTTAGATTTGATCTTAGAGTTGGCTAAAAAGTGGATCAAAGGGCCAGTATGGAGCTGTGATGCTCTATGTTCTAACAATGGAAGAAGGGAAACATTAGATTGTACTTGGAGAAGGTTAAAAGGTCAGAACAACAATGAAGGCCTGTACTGTGCTGTACTGTTCTCTATTTCAAACTAGGAATTCAGGAGAAGTTTCTTCATCTAGGGGCAGATGAGTGTATGGAGTTATCCTCACAGGGGATAGGGAGGGTTTCTATGTTTAAGGAGAAGCAGAACAAATGCAGAGAGGGGAAAGGAGCAGATGGACATGGTGGCAGGGGAAAAGATGCAATCACAAAGAAGGCGTGCCTGTACCTATATTTTATTAGGGGTTTGAGGAGATTCGATATGTCACCAAAGGCTCTAGCAAATTTCTACAGAAGCACCATGGAGGCCATTCTGACCGATTGCATCACTGCCTGGTACTGGCTTCAATGTGCAGGATCACAATGACCTGCCGAGGGTTGTAGGCTCCACCAGCTCCATCACAGGCACAATCCTCCCCACCATCAAGGACATCTTCAAAAGGAAGATGGCATCTATCTGGGACATGCCTCTTTTCATTACTGCCATCAGGGAGGAGGTCAGGAGCCTGTGGATCCACATTCAACATGTTAGGAACAGCTTTTTCTCCTCCAACATCAGATTTCTTATCAGTCCATGACTTCGATGTCATTATTCCTCTTTTGCTCTATATAATTTTTGCAGCTTAAGTAATTTTCATCTTACACTGCACTGCTGCCACAAAACAACACATTTCATGACGCATGTCGGTGAACAAAAACCTGATTCTGAAGGATTAGCACCAGTATTGACCAGCTGATATAGCAGCCTGCTGTTGTACTGTGAACTTTACGTAGAACATAACAGCACAGTACTGGCCCTTTGGTCCCTGATATTCTGCCAACATTTTAACCCACTCCAAGATCAATTGAATTCTTCCCTCCACTTGGTGCTCCATTTTTCTATCATTCATGTGCCTAAGAAAGGAGTATAGGAGTTGGGATGTAATGTTGAAATTGTATAAGGCATTGGTGAGCCCATATTTGGAGTATTGTGTACAGTTTTGGTCACCGAATTATAGGAAAGATGTCAACAAAATAGAGAGAGTACAGAGAAGATTTACTAGAATGTTACCTGGGTTTCATCACCTAAGTTACAGAGAAAGGTTGAACAAGTTGGGTCTTTATTCTCTGGAACGTAGAAGGTTGAAGGGGGACTTGATAGAGGTGTTTAAAATTATGAGGGGGATAGATAGAGTTGACGTGGATAGGCTTTTTCCATTGAGAGTGGGGGAGATTCAAACAAGAGGACATGAGTTGAGAGTTAAAGAGCAAAAGTTTAGGGGTAACATGAGGGGGAACTTCTTTACTCAGAGAGTGGTAGCTGTGTGGAACGAGCTTCCAGCAGAAGTGGTTGAGGCAGGTTCAATGTTGTCATTTAAAGTTAAATTGGATAGATATATGGACAGGAAAGGAATGGAGGGTTATGGGCTGAGTGCAGGTCGGTGGGGCTAGGTGAGAGTAAGAGTTCGGCATGGACTAGAAGAGCCGAGATGGCCTGTTTCCGTGCTGTAATGTTTATATGGTTATATGGTTAAGAGTCTCTTAAATAGTCTCGAAGAGTATCTGCCTCCACCATCACCCTAGCAAGGTATTCCAAGCACCCACCACTCTGTGTAAAAAATCTATGCCTGACACCACCCCCCATACTTTTTTCCTCCCACCTTAAAATTAACATCCTTGGTATTAGCCTTTTCCACTCTGGGAAAAGTCTTTGGCTATCCTCTTGATCTATGCCTCTTGTCATCTTGTACACCTCTATCAAGTCACCTCGCATCCCCCTTTGTTCCAAGGAGAATTTCCCTAGCTCACTCAACCTATCCTCACGAGACATACTCTCTAATCCAGGCAGCATCCTGGTAAATCTCTCTGTACCCTCTCTAAAACTTCCATATCCTTCCCTATGAGCAGACCAGAACTGAACACAATACTCCAAGGGTGATATAATCAGAGCTTTATAAAGATGAAATATTACCATCTGGCTCTTGAACTCATACCACTGACTAATCAAGGGCAACACTCCCACCTATCAACTTGCGCGGTAACTTTGAGGGACATAGGACTCAGATCCCTCTCTTCCTTCATACTGTTAAGAATCACATCTTAGCCCTTTGCTGACACTCCCAGTTGCATACCCACCAGCCCTTTCTCACCTGCAAGGTTGTATCGAAGACAACAAGTTTGGAACTGGTGGGGATGGCGTCGTAGCACTGATGTGCTTTCATGAAGTTCATGTAGATGGTAGCATCTGGCTCCGACCCTTCAGGGGAAGAGAAATGGAGTCAAATCTCACAGAGAATCAGGATCGAGTCAGGAATTGTACCCCAACTATCCCACTCCGTCTGGTTGTGGCTCAATAAAACAGGCTGCTGGAGGAACACAGCAGTTCAGGCAGCATCTGTGGGGTAAAAAGGACAACTGACATCTCGTGACATGAAATATCAGCTACCCCTTTGCCTCTGCAGAAGCTGCTCAATCTCTGAGCTTCGCCAGCATACAACATGACCAAAGTCCGTACCGTTGTGGGCGCCCCAGTAGGGTAGTGGTTAATGCAACGTTATTAAAGCTCGGGGGGGGGGGGGGCGGGTCGTAGTTCAGAGTTCAATACTGGCTCTGTCTGTATGGAGTTTGTACGTTCCTCCCGATGAACACCAGGTGCTCCGCCTTCTTCCCACATTCTAAAGACGTATCAGTCAGGAGGTCATTGTTAATTGTCCTGTGGTGAGGCTAGGGTTAAATCGGTGGGTTGCTGGATGGTGTGGCTCGTTGGGCACTGTATCGCCAAATAAATAAATAACCAGAGTCAACATCTGGTGAGGCAATCTTTAAGAGAAGATTGGTTAATTAGGGGTCATTCAGAACTAGAAAAAAATTCAATGGTGGAAATTGTTATTTTAACCGTTTATTGAATTTATTCTCATAAGCACAAATACATTCTGCACAGTTGTAATTAAATACTGCTGCTTCACAGGCAAATAGCATAAGAGACACAACATTCACAAGAACACAAAATTATACTTGACCATCATTTTACTTT
The DNA here is from genome assembly GCF_030028105.1 of Mobula birostris. NCBI lineage: Eukaryota > Metazoa > Chordata > Chondrichthyes > Myliobatiformes > Myliobatidae > Mobula > Mobula birostris. The sequence continues at coordinate 109,867,901 of NC_092375.1, read as the reverse complement.
AAGTTCAAGTTCATATATACAACCAAATGAAAGAACATTCCTCTAGACCACGGTACGTCCACAGTACCTACGTAACACACAGCAAAAAACTAAATATTGCCACAAATAAGTTAACAAAATGTAATTCAAAATGCATGTAGTGCACAGCACATATAGACAGCAAGCAGCTCACTGTCCTAGTGACAAGACCTCGATGGTGGCAGGTTATCCATTAGTCTCACAGCCTGAGGGAAGAAGCTGTTACCCAGTCTGGCCGTCCTAGTCCTAGTGCTCCTGTACCTCCTTCCTGACGGTAGTGGGTCAAAGAGATTGTTGGATGGGTGGTAGGGATCGTCAGCAATGCTCCAGGCATTCTCTTTGGTACGTGTTGCAAAGAAGGGGGAGGGAGACCCCAGTGGCCATTTATACTATCCTCTGTAGGATCTTACAGTCCAGTACCTTACCCTTCTGTACAACACAATGATGTAGCCAGACGGGATACTCTCAATAGTGGTCTTGTAGAAAGTTGTTAGAATGACGGAGTGGAGGTTGCTCACCTCAATCTCCTCAGCAAGTGTAGACGCTGCTGGGTCTTCTTGACTATTGAGGAGGAGTAGTGGGTCCAAGTTAGGTCATCTGTTATGTGCACACCAAGGAACTTTGTGCTCTGCTCTTTCTCTCTCTCCACAGTAGAGCCATTGACATGCCATGGGAGTGGTCAACCTGTGCCTTCCTAAAGTCTACAATCGTCCTGTCTACGTTGAGACTCAGGTTGATGCTCTCACACCATCTGACAAGCCTCTCTACCTCCTCTCTGGATGCCGTCTCATCGTCGTTGTCGTTGAGGCCAGCCACTGTAGCATCGTCGGCAAACTTGATGATGTGGTTTGAGCAGGATCTGGCAGAGCAGTCATGAGTCAGCAGTGTGAACAGCAGAGTGCTGAGCACACAGCCCTGGGGGCGCCGTGCTCGGCATGATGGACCTTTAGTATCACAGGTCATCACTCCACTTCATCAGCTTAGGGAAATAGAAGCTGCATTTCTTTCTTTTAACTTTTTAATGCTGTATCATCCTAGTGACTATACACTTTGAGACCAGTATTTTAGAACATAGCACAGCACAGCAACAGCTCTACAGTCATGATGTCGGCACTGAACATGTTGCAGAACTAAACCAAATCTCTTCTGCCTGCGTATGTTCCATTTCCCTAAATCCCCTACTACCCACGCGTATATCGAACAGCCTCCCAAACGCCTTTATGGTATCTGAATATTATTCAGATTATTATTATTATTCAGATTTATTATCACTTTGATTACTATTGGCTCAGCACAACATTATGGGCTGAAGGGCTTATTGTTATGCTGTATTGTTCTATCTTCTATGCACATTGCAACAAACAGTGAAATACATCTTTTGTGTTGACAACCAACACAACTTATGGATGTGCTGAGGGCAGTCTGCAAGTGTAGCAACACCTCCTAGCACCAAAATTGCTTGGTGGTAGAACACAGAACACAACAAGCAACAAGACATCCCCATTCCTCTTTCCCACCCACCCACCCTCATGAACAGTCCTCTAGTTCCTGAACAGGGCTTTGGCCCTCCAGTTTCTGGGCTTCGGCCAAGTGGCTACGACTTCCAGACTACTGATCGATCCTTGGTATCGACCCGTGGACTAGCTGATCACAGGACCCCGCAGGTCAAACTCCATCTAACCGGCCCTCATGCCTCGGTATCTGCTTCCACCACCATCCGAGACAGCGGGCTCCAAGCACCCCCGACTCTCTGTGTGAAGGAAAACCTGCCTTGCACGGCTACCTTTTGTTCCAGCTTGTTTGCTGTTGGAGATCTCTGCACCTTGTGTCTGCAAGGAAGTTAGAGGTATCTGAGGGTGGCTGCAGTCCGGAAAGCTCTGCCTGGTGGCAGTAGACTCTCACAAATATTTAACGGATATCCAGAGGAGCACTTGAATCAGCAAAGTATCGACGGCAAGAGACCAAGTGAGATGAGTGTGGATGAGCAGTTTATTTTTAGAGACACAGCACAGCAACAGACCCACTCGGCCCTGCCCAATTACGCCATGTGACCAACTAGCTCACGAACCTGTATGGTACGTCTTTGAAGTGTGGGAGGAACCTGGTGCACCCGGGGAACGTGCAACCTCCTTGCAGACAGGGGCGGGAATTGAACCGTGATCACTGGCGCTGTAAAACGTTACGTTATTCGCTGTGCTGCTGCACTGCGCTCCACACATATAGATTACTCAATACATAATGTCCATGAGAAGTTTGGACAGGTACACAGATGAGAGGGATAAGAAAGCCTATTCTCTGAGGGGAGGTAAAGAGGGCCGGGGGAGGCACAGACTAAATAAACTACAGGACCTGCTCCTGCGCTGTACAACTCTATCTCCTTATGACTACAGAGAATAAGACCATTAGAAGTAAGAATAGAATTAGGCCACTAGGGCCCATCGAGCCAGCTCTACCATTCAATAATGGCGGATTTATTACCCCTCTCAATGCCCTCTCCCTGTAACCTTTGACACCCTTACTAATCAAGTACTTATCAACCTCCACCTTAAATACACCCATTGACTTCTGCCACAATTATTCTAAACACTCCTCAGCCATCTGTGGCAATGAATTCCACAGACTCACCACCCTCTGGCAAAAGAAATTCCTCCTCATCTCTGTTCTCTGCCTGTGACTATGTTAGAGGATCAGAGCATAAAGGGAAGGTCACAGTGAATGTTCTAGATCCATGATGTTCAATAATTTGATTTTCGTATCAGATTTTGAACAACTGCAGGGCTTTGCGTTATGACGTCAAAGTGCCTTCATTCTGAGATGAATAGAGTACTTGAACCGTTAAGAAAGTTAAGCCTGGCTATTGATACTGATTTGATGCAAACTCATCACCAAAACCTCTAGATCTGGAATTCAATAGCTCCCTTTGCAACTGGATCCTTGACTTGCTGACCAACAGCCCACACTCATTAAGGATGGGCAGCAACACTTCTGCCACAATCATTCTAAACACTGGTACACCACATAGTTGCGTCTCGGCCCCCTTCTCTGCTCCCTGTACGCTCCGCTGCATTGCCAGATTCCGCTCTTACTTCATCTACGTTTGCAGGTGATTCCAGTGTAGCAGGCCGTACCTCAAATAACGATGGGTCGGAGTACAGGAAGGCGATAGAGAGCTTAGTAGCATGGTGCCAAGACACCAACCTTTCCCTCAATGTTAACAACACGATAGAGCTGGTTTTGACTTCGGGAAGGGGCAGTGCACATGGTTCTGTCTGAATCCATAGTGCTGAGGTTAAAGGGATTGAGAGCTTCAAGTTCCTAGGACTGAACATCACTAAGAGCCTGCCATTAACATAAGAGATTCTGCAGATGCTGGAAATTCAGAGCAATGCAGGCAAAATGCTGGAGGAACTCAGGAGGTCAGGCAGGGTCTATGGAGAGTAATAAACAGTTGACGTTTTGGGCCAAGACCCTTCATTAGGACCGGAAAGGAAGGGGAAGAAGACAGAATAGGAAAGAGGAGGGAGGGGAAGGAATACAAGCTGGAAGGTGATAGGTGAAGCCAGGTGGGTGGGTGGGGGGCAGAGGGGTGAATGAGAAGCTGGGGGATCCAATCACATAGATGAATGCCTTTACGTCCTTTGGAGACTGAATAAACTTGGCATGTCCTCTTACCAATGTCCTCTTACCAGTGCGTCATAGAAAGTGTCCTATCTGGATGCATCATGGCTTGATACGGTAACTACTCAGCCCACGACCTCAAGAAACTGGACAGAGTTGTTGACACGGCTCAGCTCATCATGGAAACTTGCCTCCCCTGCATGGACTCTGTCTGCACTTCTCGCAGCCTTGATAAAGTGTCCAGCATAATCAAAAACTCCACCCTCCCCATACAACCTCTCTTCTTCCCCCTCCCATTGGGCAGAAAGTACTAAAGCCTGAATGCACATTCCACCAGGCCTGAGAATGCCTTCTATCCCACTGTTAGTGAACAGTCCCTTCGTATGATAGGGACTCTTAGCCTCACCATCTACCTTCTTGTGATCTTGCACCTTGCTGTCTGCCTACACTGCTCTTTCTCTGTAACTGTAACACTATATTCTGCATTCTGTTATTGTTTTATCTTGTACTCCTCCTAGAGCTGCTCCAAACAGCGCTCTATGAGGTCTTTCTTACCCTCGGCCATTAGCCGCTATAATGAGTCAACCTACACCGGGGAAGTGATGACCCCCGCCCCCTCCTGTCAGACTGTTTGTGTATCTTATTTTTTATTCTTTCTACTTCTCTTCTAATATTTATACCTGTGCACTTGTAATTACTGTGACACTGTAACTTCCTTGGGAATCAATGAAGTATCAATCTATCCACCTCAATGCACTGTGACAATAATAAACCAATTTGACAATTTAGATTTTTTTGTATAATATTGCATTAAAGAATGAAGTACATTTATAGGTATAAGCAGAGGCACTTACCAATATTGTCAGGCAGAAACTTTTCAAACAGGCTGCTGTCCTGATCTGAAAGCTTAATAACAGTGATGGCGGATGGTTATCATCAAATGTTTTAAAAAAAGGGCATAAAGACGCTCTATCAGAAACATTCAAAGCCACGATGGAATTCATGACTTCGTGGCAAGTCTATGGACAAGATGAAGATGTGTGGAGGAGTAGGCAGTGTTGAGGAAGCAGGGAGTCTGCAGAAGGACTTAGACAGATTAGGAGAATGGACAAAGAAATATCAGATGGAATACAGTGTAGGGAAGTATATGATCATGCACTATGACACAAGGAATAAAGAGTGAGACTCTAAACAGGGAGAAAATTCAGAAATCGGAGGTGCAAAGGGACTTGGGAGTCCCAATATGGGATCCTTTAAATGTTAACTTGCAGGATGAATCAGTGGTAAGGAAGGCAAATGTAATGTTAGCAAAAATTTCAAGAGGACTGGAATATAAAGGCCAGGACGTAATGCTGAAGTTTTATAAGGCACTAGTCAGTTAGGCTGCACCTGGAGCATTCTGAGCAGTTTTAGGCCTCTTATCTAAGGAATTGTGTGCTGGCATTGGAGAGGGTCCAGAGGGGTTTTACAAGAATTTCCTTAGCCAGAGGATGGTGAATTTATGTAATTCATTGCCACAGATGACTGTGGAGGCCAAGTTATTGGGTGTATTTAAAGCAGATGTTGATAGATTCTTGATTAATAAGGAAGGTTACAAGAAGATGGCAGGAGAATGGGGTTGAGAGGGAAAATAAATCAGCCATGATGGAATGGCAGAGCATTCTCGAGGAGCTGGATGGTCTAATTCTGCTCCCATATCTTAAGATCTCATGTGCACACAGACAGTAGCTGAATTTGAATAATTTTCCTTAAATGTACAATGCAAAAATGAAAACACTGTTCAAACTTTGGTTTAAAATCTGATCTCTTAGCTTTAGCAGCAGAGCAGAGAAGGTTCATCTCGGTGAGGGGATAGGCAGAGACCGAGTCTCCCTCCTCATCACTTTCATTCTAAGGTCTCCTCCTTCACTTCCTCCGCTACTCTGATTTCACACCTTTCTCAGTCTCATACGTCCTGAGCTTCAGTCAGTTTTCCCACCAGATTCTGCTCCTCTCAAACCTGCCTTCCTTCCTGTCCCATTTATCCATCCTGCTTCTTTCTAGACCCATTATTCCTTTTATCTTTAGAATCGTTCTCCTTCCTTCACTCAAGTTTTTTCCAGTCACGTTTCTCACTCTTACAAACACTGTCTCTCATTCACCCCTATTTTTTCTCCCTGCCTCTCTCTTCCTCTCACACTCTCTCCCTCTACCCATCTCTCTCGCTCTTACTTTCTCTCCTCTTGCTTTCACTCACTGTCACTATTTCTCTCTCTCTCTCTCTCTCTCTCTCTCTCTCTCTCTCTGTCACACACACACACACACACACATTCATTTCTCTCTCCATGGCAACATTCCACTTGTTCATCTTTAAAATGTTCCAGAACATTCTACCTAGAAAGTTTTACAAATCTGAATCCACAGTTTCAAATGTTGTCTCCTCTGCATCACTGTGCAGTTGTTAATTCAAATTTCCCACAGTTTCTAATTTAAACGTGACACCATTGTGTTATAGATTGAATAAGTCTGATGGTCGACTGTACCCTACACCATCATGTGTATGATGACAGCTGGTGATCCTTCCAAGTGGAGTGACAGAGGGTGTGTGAGAAGGGGCTTCTTTGACTCACAAAGAATTCAGAACAGAGTCTGACAGGTAATGCCTGTGTGTAATGTGATCCTCCTGTCTTCTTCTGGCAAACATCTATTTCTCTGCTGAGCCAGCAGATTGACAGGGTCATAAAGATGGTGTGTGGTATGCTTGCCTTCATTGGATTAGTCATGGAATGCGTGAATGAAAGAGTTATGTTGCACCTTTATAAACTTCTGGTTAGGCTACATCTGGAGTATTGCATTCAGTTCTGGTCACCCCATTACAAGAAGGATGTGAAAGTTTGAAGAGGGTGCAGGAGAGGTTGACCAGGATGTTTCCTGGATTAGAGAGTGCAGGCAATATAAGGAGAGGTTGGACAGACTTAATCTTTTTATCTCTGGAGCAACAGAAGCTGAGGGGAAACTTGATAGAAGTTTGTAAGATTATGAGGGGTATAGATAGAGTAGGTAGCTGGTCGGTGGTACAGTGCCTTAGAGTATAAGACTGGGGTTCAATTCCCGCTGCTGTTTGTACGTTCTCCCCGTGACCATGTGGATTTCCTCTGGGCGCATTTCCACGTACATTTGGAAAATTGTGCTCAGTTCAGGAAGGATGTGGAAGCCTTAGAGAGGGTGCAGGGAAGATTTACCAGGACACTGCCTGGACTAGAGAGCCTGTCTGATGAGGATAGGTTGAGTGAGCTAGGGCTTTGCTCTTTGGAGCGAAGGAGCATGAGAGGTGATGCAGTAGAGATGTACAAGATGATAAGAGGCAGATATAGAGTGGATTGCCAGTGACTTTTTCCCAGGGCAGAAATGGTTAATAGAAAAGGCATAATTTTAAGCTGATCGTAAGAAAGTACAAAAGGTGTGTGAGACAGAGCTAAGTTCTTTGCACAGGGTGTGTGGAACACCCTGCCAGGGATGATGGTATAGACAGGTACATTAGGGGCATTTAAGAAACTCCCAGATAGGCAAATTGATGTTAGAAATATGGAGGGCTATGTAGGAGAGAAGAGTTAGAGTTAGGTTAACATAGTGGACTGTGCTGTAGTGTTCTAGGTTAAAGCTCATCTACTTTTTCCATGATCAAAGTGTCTAATATGCATTTAAAGCCGGGGGGGGGGGGAGTGGGACAGTTTTATTTACACCAAGCTGGTGCTGTAATCCAGGCTCCCTCAATATGAATGCAAACATTGCACTTGCTTTCCTTACTGCCAACTTACAGGGGTCAGGATCAGAGTCAGGTTTAATATTTCACTGACACATGTTGTTTTGTTGCAGCAGTACATTGCAGTGCATGATAATCAAAATTACAATAAGAAAAACATTTTTTAAAAATTAAGTAAGGTAACTAGTGCAAAATGAGAGACAGAAATATTGAGGTAGTGTTCATGGTTGATTGACAATTCAGAAATCTGCAGCCAGAGGGAAAGAAGCAGTTCCTGAAGCATTAAGTGTGAGTCTTCAGGCTCCTGGACCTCCTCCATGATGGTAGCAATGAGAAGAGGGCATGTACTGGGTGATGGCAGTCCTGGGGAGGGGGCAACTGACCGTGTGCACAAGCAACAAGGAGAGAGAGTTAACAAACCATGCATGGACAAGAAAGATGAGGAGAGTGAAGAAGAAGAACAGGTGCAAAGTCAAGTGCAAATGAGGGAGGGGGTGTAGAGAGGCAGACTGCAGAACAAGCTCAGAGGAAGGTATAATGAAGACACTGGGGGCACTGCAATGCACGGTATTCCTACCTGTTCTATTGGCTCCTCGCAAGCTTCTTGCATTCTGTGTCCGGCGTTCTCAGCATAGGTTAAGTTTAAACCGCACAGACATGAAGGCCTCCTCCTTCAGCAGCACTCCATTCCAGGGATGGAATGCGAACAGCTTACTTCACTGCCTAAACTTGTCGCATCAGCAGACTCGTTTAGGAGCTCTCCTTAGTGGGAGCTAACTGACTGTTGCTGGATGTAAACACGCTACAGCTTCACTGCTCACATCACTCACTGAAGGGCCACACTTAAAGCAGGAACAAGACTGAATGGGAGGGGGCAGATAAATCAGAATCAGGTTTAATATCACTGGCATATGCCGTGACATTGTTGTTTTGTGGCAGCAGTACAGTACAACACATAAAATATACTAGAAATTACAATAAGGGATGTATATTAAAAACAATTAAATAAGTATGCCAAAAGAGGACAAAAATGTGAGGTAGAGTTCATGATGATGTATGGATGTCCTGGTAAGATTCAATTGAAAAGTCTGGGCGTTTACATATCTACACAATAATGGATTATTGTGAGTTAACTATTGGCTGAAATCTAAACACGTGCTTCAGTTTATATAGGACATTGAGTCTAAGGAATTCCCAGGCAGATATTTTTCAGGGAACTGTGGAAGAAACGTCAGCAAGGTATCTGATCCTCTCTGCACCAGCTTCTGTGCGTGCAGAACCGTTTGGCATGGACTAGATGGGCAGAGGAGTTTTTCCTGTGCTGTAGAGCTCTATGGCTCTATACCTTAGACAATAAGACAAAGGAGCATTCGGCCCATCGAGTCTGCTCCACCATTCCATCATGGCTGATTTATTATTCCTCTCAATCCCATTCTCCTGTCTTCTCCCCATAACCTTTGACACCTTTACTAATCAAGAGCTTCTCAACCTCTGCTTTAAGTATACCCAAAGACTTGGCCTCCACAGGAATCTGTGTGGCAATAAATTCCATAGATCCACCAAGCTCTGGTTAAAGAAATTCCTCCATCTGGTTAAACTCATTGGTCACCTGTGGTACTGACTTGCAGGTCCTATAGTAGTCAACTGGAAGTCACACTGAAGTCAATGGAGGCGATGTTGATGGCATGATGGACTGGATTCTGGCAACAATTCGCACTGCCCTGGGAAAGCAGACAACACAATCAACGGTCCCTCACATCCCAGCCATTCTCTCTTCTTCCCCCTCTAGGAGATAGAAAAGCTTGAAAATACGTAGCAGCAGACACAAGAACAGCTTCTATCCCACTGTTATAAGAGTATTGAACAGACCTTTTAAAGGTGAACATAGTCATAGTCATACTTTATTGATCCCGGGGGAAATTGGTTTTTGTTACAGTTGCACAATAATAATAAATAGTAATAAAACCATAATAGTTAAATACTAATATGTAAATTATGTCAGTAAATTATGAAATAAGTCCAGGGCCAGCCTATTGGCTCAGGGTGTCTGACCCTCCAAGGGAGGAGTTGTAAAGTTTGATGGCCACAGGCAGGAATGACTTCCTATGACACTTTGTGTTGCATCTCGGTGGAATGAGTCTCTGGCTGAATGTACTTCTGTGCCCACCCAGTACATTATGTAGTGGATGGGAGACATTGTCCAAGATGGCATGCAACTTAGACAGCATCCTCTTTTCAAACACCACCGTCAGAGAGTCCAGTTCCATCCCCACAACATCACTGGCCTTACAAATGAGTTTGTTGATTCTGTTGGTGGCTGCTACCCTCAGCCTGCTGCCCCAGCACACAACAACAAACATGATAGCACTGGCCACCACAGACTCATAGAACATCCTCAGCATCGTCCGGCAGATGTTAAAGGACCTCAGTCTCCTCAGGAAATAGAGACGGCTCTGACCCTTCTTGTAGACAGCCTCAGTCTTCTTTGACCAGTCCAGTTTATTGTCAATACGTATTCCCAGGTATTTGTAATCCTCCACCATGTCCACACTGACCCCCTGGATGGAAACAGGGGTCACAGGTACACTAGCTCTCCTCAGGTCTACCACCAGCTTCTTAGTCTTTTTCACATTAAGCTGCAGATAATTCTGCTCACACCATGTGAAAAAGTTTCCTACCGTAGCCTTATACTCAGCCTCAACTCCCTTGCTGATGCATCCAACTATGGCAGAGTCATCCGAAAACTTCTGAAGATGACAAGACTGTGCAGTAGTTGAAGTCCGAGGTGTAAATGGTGAAGAGAAAGGGAGACAAGACAGTCTCCTGTGGAGCCCCAGTGCTGCTGATCATTCTGTCGGACCCACAGTGTTGCAAGCGCACGTACTGTGGTCTGCCAGTCAGGTAATCAAGAATCCATGACACCAGGGAAGCATCCACCTGCATCGCTGTCAGCTTCTCCCCCAGCAGAGCAGGGCGGATGGTGTTGAACGCACTGGAGAAATCAAAAAACATGACACTCACAGTGCTCGCTGGCTTGTCCAGGTGGGTGTAGACACGGTTCAGCAGGTAGACCATGGCATCCTCAACTGCTAGTCAAGGCTAGTAGGCGAACTGGAGGGGATCTAAGTGTGGCCTGAACATAGGTCAGAGCAGCTCCAGAACAAGTCTCTCCAGGATCTTCATGCTGTGGGAGGTCAATGCCACCAGTCTGTAGTCATTGAGGCTGCTGGGGCGCGGTGTCTTTGGCACAGGGACAAGGCAGGACATCTTCCACAGTACAGGAACCCTCCGGAGCCTCAGGTCCAGGTTAAATACATGGCGAAGTACTCCACATAGCTGAGGGGCACAGGCTTTGAGCACCCTGGCCCTGACACCATCCGGTCCTGCAGCCTTGCTTGAGTTGAGACATTTCAACTGTCTTCTCACCTATTCAGCTGTGAAGTCCACCGTGGTGGTTTCGTGTGGGGAAGGGGTATAGTCATGAGAGCAGGGTGGGGGACTGTGAGGAGGGGTAGGAGGGGAGAATGGAATATGTGTTGGTTGGGGGCCGACATCAGATGGCTCATGCGGGGGATGGGCAGGGGCCACAATGTCAAATCTGTTAAAGAACAGGTTAAGTTCATTGGCCCTGTCCACACTGCCTTCAGCTCCTCTGTTGCTAGTTTGCCGGAACCCAGTGATGGTCCTCATCCCCTTCTAGACTTCTCTCATGTTGTTCTGCTGGAGTTTCCACTCAAGCTTCCTCCTGTACCTGTCTTTAGCCTCCCTGATCCTGGCTTTCAGGTTCCTCTGTATTGTCCTCAGCTTCTCCCTATTTCCATCTCTAAACGCCCTCTTTTTAGCGTTCAGGATGTCCTTAATGTCCTTTGTCACCCATGGTTTGTTATTTGAATAACAAAGGACAGTTCTTGTCGGAACATTGCAGTCCACACAGAAGTTGATGTAATCAGTGATGCATTCTGTGAGCCCATCAATATCCTTTCCATGTGGCTCACAGAGTGCCTGCCAGTCTCTCACCTCAAAACAACCCTGGAGCGCCTCATAAGCCTCCTCCAACCATTTTCTCACTGTCCTCGAGGTTGCAGGTTTACTCTTCACCAGAGGCACGTAGCAGGGTTTTAGATGCACCAGGTTGCGATCTGACCTTCCCAGTGGGGGGAGGGGAGAGGAGCTGTATGCATCCTTAACGTTAGCGTACATCAAATCCAGAGTCCTCTCCCCTCTGGTTGTACAGCTCACATACTGCGTGAAGTTGGGTAGTGTCCTAGCCATGGTAACCTGGTTGAAGTCTCCTGAGATGGTAGTGAGGGCACTCGGGTGCTGGGTTTGTAATCTGGCTATGATGGTGTAAATGATGTTAGACACTCTGCATCACACACAAAATATTGGAGGAGCTCAGTAGATCAAGCAGCATCTATGGAAAGGAATGAACAGTCGATGTTCCAGACTGAGACATTGCATCAGGACTAGAGAGAAAGTGGGAAGATGCCAGAGTAAGGTGGTGGGGGAAGGTGAAGCAGGACTAACTAGTAGGTGATGGGTGGCGACTATTTATTCCTTCCATAGATGCTGCCTAACCTGGTGAGTTTGTGTGTGTGTTGCTCTGGATCTTCAGCATACGCAGAACCTCTTGTGTTTACTATATTCTGCAAGCTGCTTTCTTTTTACTACATTGGTGTAATTAAGTATGTCATGATCTGTCTGGATAGAACATGAAACAGTAGATTGTCACTGTACCTTGGTAGATGTGACAATAATAAACAAACCATGTGGTGGATTCTAAGCATTGGTATTGGTTTACTATTGTCACATGACCAGGATACAGCAAAAAAACTTGCCTTGCATCCTGTCCATACAGATCAGATCATTACACAGTGTCCTGTGGAAGAATAAGGTAAAACACTAATTACTACTACTATGTTGACTCAGGCTTAGGGGCCGGTGTTGGGCACGATGACGGACTCTCCACTTCTCCCTCTCCCTCATCAGTGTGTTCAGTTCATCTACATTAGCCGCGCCGCTGTCTTCTAGGAGCGTGTTGACCATAGTCTTGGGAGGGCGCCCAGGGTTCATCCTCCCATGCTTGGGCTCCCATATGATGACTAGGCTGGCAGGTAGCTCGGGGTGGTGTAGACAGTGCCCTGCTAGTTGCAGTCTTCTCGCCTCGATTTTAGTGGTGAGCATCGGTAGGTCGTCATAGAGCTCGACGTTCATCATGTGCTGTTGCCAACTCACGTTAAGAGCCATCCGGAGCATTCGTGTATAGCAACCATCCAGAGACTTTCACATAGTCTTGGTGAGTGTCCACGTCTTGCATCCATATGTGAGAATGGACTCTATGACTGCTATGAAGATCCTCTTTTTAAGCCCTCTGGTCAGGTTTGACTTCCAGATTTCCTTCATGTCGTTCATAGCCCTCCACACCAGCGCCTTCCGTATCTTTATGTCCTTCTCCGAACTCATCATTCTTGACCCAAGGTACTTGTAGTCAAAGACTTTCTTAATGGTATCATTCTTTACAGTCTTGAGAGTAACCTCGTCGCAGTTAAACACCATGTACTCTGTCTTTTTAGCGTTTAGGTGAAGTCCAACTTTACTGCACTCAATTTCCACTTTTGTCAGTAGCTGCTGTGCTTCCTCCATCTGGTCAGAGAGCAGGACTATGTCATCTGCAAAATCAAGATCTGTGAGTGTAACTGGTCTGACCCTTTTGGTTCGTCCTGGTTTTATGGTAAAAACCAAGCTTGTCATGGTCTTTGGTAGCTTGACGCAGAGCGTAATCAAGGACAATTATAAAGATGTAGGGTGCCAGAGTGTCTGCTTGCAGCACACCAGCTAGGAGCTCGAACACTGCTGTTTCTCCATCTGGTGATACAACTTTCGCCATGGTTTTGGTATAGCTGGACTCTATTGCTCTCAGTAGACGGTCTCGGTCTGGCACTCCGTAAGCTGAAAAACACTAACAATGCTAAATAAAGTGTAAGGGCTACTAAAAGAGTGCAGTGCAGGCAAACGATAAAATGCAAGATCATAACGAGGTAGATTGCGAGGCCAAGAATTCATTTTATTTTACAAATCTGTGTTCAAGAGTCTGATAACAGTGGGATAGAAGCTGCTCTTGACCCTGGTGGTAGGGGACTTTGTATCTCTGCTGGATGGGAGAGAGGAGAAGAGAGAACCTCTGGGTGGGTGGAGACTCTGATTACACTGGCTGCTTTACCAAAGCAATGAGAAGTGTAGACAGAGTCATGGAGGGGAGTCTGGTTTCCGCAATGTGCTGAGCTGTGTCCACATTTCTCTGCAGTTCCTTGTGGCCACGTACAGAGTAGTTGCCATATCGAGCAGGCATGAGCTGGCAGTATAGCGGTTAACGTAACACATGAAAGCACCAGCTGTAAGATTGGGGTTCAATTCCGGATGCTGTCTGTTAGGAGTTTGTTCACTCCCTCTGTGAGTGCTTCCATCTGGCAGATGGTACCGCAGCATTAGAGCCAGGGCTAACAGGCTAAGGGACAGTTTCTTTCTACAAGCCATTAGACTCATAAATTCACATATCTCTACATTGTGACAACTCATAACGCAAAGATTTTTACTATTCCCTCACGTTGTGGGATGGTTCAACTCAGACAGACAGTTAAAATTACACCAGGATGATAACAATTTCATGCAACTTCACTCTGGTACTCTATGATCCCCTAATTAACCAATTTTCTCTTAAGAATCATCTCTCCATTTTTTCATTCTCTTTCTTCAGCAACGGTCTTAGTCAAACTATGGACTTTGGCCATATTCAAGCTCAACAGTAATGACATGCAAGCCCAAACTTATAAACTGATTCATACAAATTTGTTTCAGGTGTGACTTAGAGTGGTCTCAGAAACAGATGAATTGAGTAGCAAATAAGAAAACCAATAAGAAAAATAAGAATTCCAAGTTTCCTTTTAAAGTACTCTCACACGACTGCACAGCCAAACACCCAAGTAATCTCATTGTCAAATTCATTGATGACACGACCGAGGTGGGCTCATCAGCAATAACGATGAGATGGCCTACAGAGAGGGGGTAGACGAAATCAAGGCCTGGTACTTATTGATTTCAGGAGAACTTACACCATTCACAGCCCTTTACATTGGTGGAAACTATGAGCAGTTTCAAATTCCTGGGAGTGCACATCTTATGGTTCCAAAACGCATCCTACACAATTAAGAAAGCCCACCAATGTCTTTACTTTTTGAAGATGCTGAAGAAAGCTGGACTATGCACAACCTTCTACAGATGTGTAGCGGAGAGCATCCAAATGTGCTGCATCACTACATGGTACGGAAACTGCACTGCGATGGACAGGAAGGCTCTGCAGCGGATAGTCAAAACTTCCCAGTGCATCACCGGCAGCAGCCTACCCACCATCAAGGACGTATATACAGAAAGGTGCCGGGGAAAGGCCAGTGATGTCATGAAGGATTGCACCCACCCTGCTCGTGGGCTGATTGTTCCACTCCCATCAGGGGAGGAGGTTACTTAGCATCCATGAAGGACCACCAGACTCAAAAACAGTTACTTTCCCCAAGTAGTAAGGCTGATCAACACCTCCACCCATTAACCCACCCCACCATTTCTCCACCACTATATAATTTCCTGTCAGTCACCTTATGTGTGATACTCCAGTACCTAGTGTCACTTTATGAACATACAATCAATATTTGTATCCAAGCTATTGTATGTATTTATATTTAGTGTGTTCTTTTTTATTGTGTTCTTTATCATATTGGTTTTTTTGCTACATCGGATCCAGAGTAACAATTTTTTCGTTCTCCTTACACTTGTGCACCGGAAATGACATTAAACAATCTTGAAGTCAAGAGGGTTGAGAGCTTCAGGTTCTCAAGAGTGCATCAGCAGTCACCTATGCTGGTCCAACATTGTAGACAACATGGCCAAATCTCATCAGTATCTCGACTTCCTCAGGAGGCTAAAGATATTTGGCACTTCCCCTTTGACTCATACCAATTTTGATTAGCGCTTCATAGAAAGCATCCTACCTGATGCAACACAGCTTATAGAATCACAGAACAGGCCCTTTGGCCCATCTAGTCTATGCCAAACTATTACTCTACCTAGTCCCATCGACCTGCACCAGACTAAAGGCTTCTATACCCCTCCCATCCATGTACCTATCTAAATTTCTTTTAAATATTGAAATCGACGCAGCATCCACCACTTGTGCTGGCAGCTCACTCTACATTCTCACCACCCTCTCAGTAAAGTTCACGCTTGTGATCCCTTAAACATTTCACCTTTAACCCATGACCTCTAGTTTTAGTCTTAACAAACCTCAGTGGAAAACGCCTGCTTGTATTTACCCAATCTATACCTACATAATTTTGTATACTTCTATCAAATCTCCCCTCAATCTTCTACGTTCTAGGGAATAAAGTTTGAACCTCTACAACCTCTACCTGCAACTCAGGTTCTCAAATCCCAACAACATCCTCGAAAATTTTCTCTGCACTCTTATTTAAATCTTTCCTGTAGGTAGCTGACCAAATCTTGACACAATACTCCAAATTAAGCCTCACCAACATCTTATACAATTTCAACATCCCAACTCCCACACTCAATATATTGATATATGAAACCAATATGCTGAAATCTTTTTTTAATGACCCTATCTACCTGTGACACTATTTTCAAAGAATTATGGACCTGTATTTTCAGATCCCTCTGTTTTACCTCACTCCTCAGTGCCCTATCACTCACTGTGTAAGGCCTACCCCCTTGCTGGTCTTCCCAAAGTGCAACACCTCACACTTGTCTGCATTAAATTCCATCTGCCATTTTTCAACCTATTTTTCCAGCAGGTCCAGATCCCAGTGAAAGCTTTGATAATCTTCCTTGCTGTCCACTACCCCCCTCAAACTTGGTGTCATCTGCAAATTTGCACTAATCCCTATAGCACACCGTTAGCCACATACCTCCAGTCAGAGAGGCAACCATCTGCAACCACTCTCTGGGTTCTTCCACAAAGTTAATGTCTAATCTAGTTTATTACCTTTTGACCAACCTTCCATGCAGGACCTTGTCAAATGCCTTGCTAAACCACTGCCTTTTCTTCATCAATTGTCCTGTTAAATTCTTCAAGAACTGATTGATTAGACACTTATTATGCTCAATGTCGACTATTCATAATCAGTCCCTGGCTACCCAAATACTTATATATCCAATTCCTTAGGATACCTTCCAATAACTTTCCCACTACTAATGTCAGGCTCATGGCCCTACAATTTCCTGGTTTATTCTTAGAGCATTTCTGAATCAATGGAACAACAGTAGCTATCCGCCAATCCTCAGCACTTCACCCATGGCTAAGGTTATTTTAAATATCTCTGCTAGGGCCCATGGATTTTCCGCATTAGGCTTCCACAGCATCCAAGGGAACACACTGTCAGGCCCTGGAGATTTATCTACCCTAATTTGCCTCAAGACAGTAGACACCTCCTCTGTTATCAATATAGGGTCCATGACCTTGCTGCTGCTTTGCCTCACATCTGTAGACTCCTTGTCTGCTTGAGACACCTCAGGTCTTCTCTTAGCCTTCCTGATTTTCTTCTTAAGCATTCTCTTGCATTTCTTGTACTCCTTAAGAACCTCATTTGTTTCTGCCTGCCAATACCTGCTCTGCACCTCCTTTATTCTTAATTGTGGCTTCAATATCTTTCAATGACCAAGATTCCTTAAATCTATTATCTGTGCCTTTTGTTCTGACAGGAATATACAAGCTCTGTGCTCTCTAAATTTCACTTTTGAAGGCCTCTCATTTACCAAGTAAGTATGCCTTTTCCAGAAAACAACCTGTCTTAATCCACATTTGCTAGGTCCTTTCTGATAACATCAAAATTGACTATTCTCCATTTAGAAATCTCAATCCGAGGACCAGATGTATCATTTTCTATAATCACCTGGCAACTACTGGCATTATGATCACGTGATGCAAAGTGTTCCCTAGGCAAACTTGTCATCTGCCCAATTTACAATGACCAATTAACCTATCAACTGGTACGCCTTTGGACTGTGAGAGGAACATGCATTCCACGGGGAGGATGTAGACTCCTTACAGATGATGTCAGAATTGAACTCCGATGGCCAGAGCTTTAGTAGTTTCGTATGCTACCAAGGCGCCGACTGCAAGTGGTCTATGATATAATCCTATTAATTTGGTCATGCCTTTTGTATTCCTCAGTTCTACCCATAAAGCCTCACTAGATGAGCTCTTCAGTCTGTCCTGACTGAGCACTGCCATGACATTTTTCAGTAATGCCACCTCTTCCTCTTTAATCCCTCCCGTTGTCACGTCTAAAACAACAGAGCCCCATAACATTGAGTTGCCAGTCCTACTCCTCCTGCAACCAAGTCTCACTAATGGCTACAATGTCATAACTCCACATGCTGATCTATGCCTTTCCTACTATACTCTTGGCTCTAATATACGCAGCTCAGACATTAGTCTCAGCATCCTCAACCTTTCGATTCCTGACCTTGTATGCAGGCTCAACATCTTCCTCCACCACTCCACTATCTGTTCTGGCGCTCTGGTTCCCAATCCCCTGCAACTCTAGTTTAACCCTCCTCCCTCATAACACTAGCAGACCTTCTCAATAGGATACCATTCCCCCTCCAGTTCAGGCGCAAATTGTCCCTTTTGTATAGGTCCCACCCAACTTTCCTAGAAGAAAACCCACTGATCCAAAAATCTGAAGCCCCCACACCAACTACTTAAGCCACATGCTAAACTGTGTGATCTCCCCATTTCTGGTCTCACTAGCACACGGGACAGGTAGCAATCTTGAATTCACAGAACTGGTGGCCCTCCCTTTTAACTTAGCATCTAACGCTCTGAAATCACTTTGCAGGACCTCATTACCCATCCCTACCCATGTCATTGGTACCAACATGAACCATGACCTCTGGCTGCTCATCTTCCCACTGAAGAATGCTGTGGACTCAATTTGAGATATCATTGACCCTGGCACCCAGGAAGCAACAAACCACTGGGAGTCTCTTATCATCCATAGAACCTTCTTTCTGTTCCCCTAACCAACATATCCCCTATCATAACTGTTTGCCTCTGAGCCACAAAGCCAGATTCAGTGCCGGAGACCTGACTGCTGTAGCTGTCTTCTGCTAGGTCATTCCCCCACCAGTATCCAAAATAGTATAACTGTTGTTGAAGGGAATGGTCACAGGGGTAATCTGCTCCCTCCTGACAGCATGGTATGACACTACTTTGCCCAAGACAGCAAGAAACTGCAGAAGATTGTGGGCACGCAAACATGAGAAATTCTGCAGAAGCTGGAAATTCCAGCAACACACATCAAAGTTGCTGGTGAACGCAGCAGGCCAAGCAGCATCTCTAGGAAGAGGTACAGTCCTGACGAAGGGTCTCAGCCTGAAACGTCGACTGTACTTCTTCCTAGAGATGCCGCCTGGCCTGCTGTGTTCACCAGCAACTTTGAAGAAGGTTGTGGGCACGGTTCTACCTCCATGAACTCTGTCTACAGTTCTTGCTGCCTCAGTAAAACAGCGAGCATAATCAAAGACCTCTCTCATCCCAGACATTCTCTCTCGCTCCCCCACCCCTCCATCGGGCAGAAGATACAAAAGCCTGAAGGCTCATGTCACCAGGTTCAAGGTCAGTTCCTATCCCACTGTTAACAAATTTTACATTTGTAAGTTAACAAATTTCACGGCACATGCTAAATAATGCATAATAAACCTGATTCTGATTCTATAAGACTATTGAACAGTCTCCTAGTATGATAAAATGGACCTGACCTCACAATATGCCTTGTTATGGCCTGCATCGCACTCTCTCTCTAACTTTAATAGTTTATCCTGCATGCTGCTATTGCTTTACTGATGTACTGATGTGATTAAATAATCTGCCTGGATGCCATACAAAAAGATTTTCACTGCACCTCAGTACATGTGACAAACTAATTTACCAAAAATTCTTAAGTTACACAGATCAACGCTGCAGCCCCTCCACAATTTCATGGATTTTGAAATTGGATTTAAGTAAACAAACACCAGGCAAACAGGAGAATACACAACATAGTTCTCTTTATTAGTGATTTTAAAAAATCTGTTCAACACACAACAGATTTTGAATTATTACAAAATGGCATCACAGTTTGTATCTAGTGCACATCTCCGTATGTTTATTGGAACACTGGCTCCTGCAGCTGGAGGCAAGTGCAGAACTAGTGGTGGAGAAACCAAAAGTTGAACCACTTTGAAAATTTGAGAGACCTTCCAGTCTTGTAAATAATTTTTCTTGAATGAGCTAATGTAGGTGAGACCCAGCTCTTTACAGGATTACCCATATAGTCCTTCATAGACACTGGAAAAACACCAAACCATTCCAGCTGTATAAAATTTAATACAGATACATACATGTAAAAATGGTGTAGATTCAACCCTTTTACTTTGAAACATTATTAAGAATCTTATGTTTAAAGCAGTACCACATTTCAGTCTTCAGCCTTAGGAATCGCTAATTAATATGCACACAGATGTTCTGAAACTTATTCAAATTATTGCCATAATGGAAATTTGACTGTTTCTGTTATGGGGGAGATAAAGGGCTCCAAGTGGTGACAATCACTAATTGTTCTTGCACTAACAGGCTTATTATTATTAAACCAAGTGGACTAAGCAGGCATACCACGAGGGATATCCACTGCTTTGTTAATTAGTTGTTCTTTCACTAATCAGAGCTAGTTTGACCCCTGGTTCATTGGTATATTGTAAACGTTAAAACTACAGCAAGCCCAAGACATGTTAAAGATGACTGTGAAAGCAGTCTGATAGTACCAATGGTTCTATTCTTTCATCATTTCTAATAAAATCATCATTGTTTATGTGAGAGATCAGCTGTGGAGTTTTATTGTAAACCCAGCATTTTCTAAAGGCTACAGAAACACCAGCAACAGGAAACTCCAGTCCATCACTGCACAAACTTCAGTACGCTTATCTCCATCAGCTAAAGTGTCCCCAAAAGCTTCAGCAGGAAGCAAGCTGGACCAAAAGTGCTTCATGAATTCCTTCAGCTATTGATCTTATGCTTGCTTTCACAAGGATCGGGATACAGATGAAAGAAAAACAATCAGGATTCCCCTTGTGGGGGTGTGGGGGAGGAAAACAACTCATTACATGTGGAAGGGACAATATGGTTAAGTCTTTTACAACCAGTCAGAATTGGGACACAAGGCACACTTCGTAATGCCTAGGGTGACAGAACAAAAAAAAATTTTTTTGAATGAGGCACTTCAGTCTTCAAGGCACTTCGTACGTATGCACATAAGGGTTGTTTAGTACTAGAAGTTGGAACTATTTGTTCTGAAGGGATGGAGGGTATAAATGCTCACAATGGAATTTAGCCATTTTATATATCCAAGAACAAGCAGTCAAATCAACTCCTCTCAAAATTAGTCGGGACAGTTTATCTATGTCACCATACTGACCTTCTGATAACATCCAACTGAAAGATGGAGATTAGAGACAATACTTCCTCTAGGTAGAAAGAGGTGAGATCTGCTCACTGAAATGCTGGAACTTATTCAACTTTTGAGAGGTAAAGACCAATGTATTGGGCAGAAACCTGCTCTCCCAAGTGAGATCAGTTGTTTGTGTACAAAATCTCAGGTAGGAAGATGACACAAACAAGGTTAACATAACCTGATGGTTAATATACAGTGTATTCTTTTCTATTAAAATTCTTTTCCTTTTTTCCTATGGTCAAGACCTTGCAACAGAACTATTCCCATCCCATCAGCACCCACTGATACAAAGGTATTTCAGCTCTCCTGAGCCACAGGCTGGCTTGTTTTGAGTACACTCTAACTTTGACAAGACTGGGTGTGTTCCAGTGGATACAGAAAATACAAATCATTTATCAAGTCATCACAAATGCTACTCACAGACTAATCAGTCATTTAGCTCAGATCTTAAAGCCTGTAAAAACAAACGACTGGTTACCGACTCATTAAGGCAGTCATGGTGCAAGACTGTTCACCAAATGCTGTAAACTGTTTGTGCAAACATTGCAGTTTTTACAAAATTCTAAAGTAATATTTTGTGAGCAACTTCTAGCTGTAAGGCAACTTTAGACCTTGTGGGCTTTTTGGTATAAAAGAATGATAATCTTTAAATCACACAAGGCACTAAGTCAATGACAGGTCACACAACGATGCTTGCACAGTGAGGGATGGAAAACAGCAGTGAAAGTATGCATTGGGTCTTAATGATAAATGAGAATTAACATTACACATTCACTGGGCATGTCATAAAACACTTCATTTCACGCCACTTCAAAGACGTTCTTGGTGGCATAGACCGACAATTTTGTTCAGCACAAGAATTTACAGCCCAACTGCAAGGCCATTTTGAATACTGTATAACAGTTAACTGCGGTGAAGTAGCACTTGCGTTCATCCAAAATGGAGGATTATCAAGAGGTTAGCCGGTTTCTAACGTCAGCCAAATAAGGAGTGGGGTGGAGTGCCGCAGGGAGCTGGTAAAACTTCTGTACATTAATTCAGCATTTTCTTAAGGCTAGCACTCATTTAGATGCATAGTTTGCACTGTCATAATGTAGTAAACAACTGGTGTCAACGCCAGGTCCTGAATTGAAGAGGTTCTGTGCTCAACAAATACGGTCCAGAGAACAAGTCTGCACATGACAAAGGGCTAACTTCCTTGCTCTCCTTGACCTCTTCCTCAGTTGAGGTAGACTTAGGAATCAAGCTCTCAGGAATTGACTGTAGGTTCTGCCCGCAGAAAGGGGTTGGCGGGAAAACGAGTACTACTCTGCTGGCCATCTGTGGTAGCAGCTTGTTCAACAGCCCTCAGGTCAGCTGTTGAATGGCTATCTGCTTCTGTGGCGGTGGAATGGATTCTTGCTTCATGGCTGTAATTTGTGGTGAACTTTGACTGTGGGGGGAGAAAGAAAAGAGCAAGACATGTTATGAAACATGTTGAAGCTTTACCTCAACCAATTCCAACTGTTATAATAAGAATGCATTGGGAAACTACGGCTAAAACCTCTGTTGTTCTGTTGGCACCAACCATTTTTTAAACCAACATTCTATTTACCCAACCACATTTTGTTTAAAGTTTCAGACAAGAAAGGCAACACAGAGTTGGTGTCTGAACAAAAGGCTACTTATTGAAACTTGGTGCACATTAGGAGACCAGAAAAAACTGTGCACCGGACTTTGGAACAGCCTCATTCAAAGTTCAAGGTTCAAAGTAAATTATCAAAGTGCATACATGTCATTTTCTTGGGGGCATACTCAAATCTATAGAATAGTAAACATAACAGAATCAATGAAAGACCAGACCAACTTTGCACACTGGTTGAACACCCAATTGTGCAAATACAAAAAGGAAAGAAAGAAATAATATAATAAATAAGCAACAAATACTGAGAACATGAGATGAAGGGTCCTTGAAAGTGAGCCCATTAGTTGTGGGAACATTTCAATGGTGGGACAAGTGAAGTTGAGTGAAGTTATCCCCTTTGGTTCAAGAGCCTCATGGTTAAGATGTAATAACTGTTCCTGAACCTGGTGATGTGAGTCCTGAGGCTCCTGCACCTTCTTCCTGATGGTAGCAGTGAGAAGAGAGCGTGTCCTGGGTGGTGGGGAATCCTGTCAAAGGGCGCTGCTTTCCTGCAACAGCGTTTCAGGTATATGTTCTCAATGGTGGGGAGAGCTTTACCCGTGATGGACTGAACTGAATCCACTACTTTTAGTAGGATTTTCCATTTAAGGGCATTGGTGTTTCCGTTCTGGGCTGTGATGCAGCCAGCCAATATACTCTCTACTACACATCTATAAAAATTTGTCGAAGTTTTAGATACCATGCTGAATCTTTGCAAACTCCTAAGGAAGTAGAGGCACTGCCATGCTTTATTTGTAATTGCACTTGTATGCTACACCCAGGACAGGTCCTCCAAAATAATGACACTTGAAGAATTTAAACTTGTTGACCATCTCCACTTCTGATCCTCCAATGAGGACTGGTTCATGGACCTTTGGCTTCCTTCTCCCGAAGTCAATAATCATCTCCTTGGTCTTAATGACATTGAGTAGAAGGTTGTTGTGATGGCACCACTCAGCCAGATTTTCAATCTCTCTTTTATGTGCTGCTACAGCAACAACTTTGATTGATAGACAGATAGACAGACATACTTTATTGATCCCGAGGGAAATTGGGTTTCGTTACAGTTGCATCAACCAACTGTAACAAAAGAACTATTAGACACTGAATATGGTATTTTTGCTGTGCTTTGCCGCACAGTCTTAAGTGTAAAGTGAGTAAAGTAGGGAGTTAAGAGCACAGCCTTGTGGTGCACCTGTGCTGAGGAGATCGTGGAGGAGATGTTGTAGCCAATCAAAACTGACTGGGGTCTGCAAGTGCGGAAATTCAGGATCCAATTATACCAGGAAGTATTGAGGCCAAGGTCTTGAAGCTCATTGATCAGCTTTGAGAGAATGATGGTATTGAACGCTGAACTGTAGTCAATAAAGAACATTCTGATGTATGCATCTTTGCTGTCCAGATGCCCCAGGGTTGAGTAAAGAGCCAATGAGATAGAATCTGTTGTGGACCTGTTGTTCCAGTAGGCAAATTAGATCCAAGGCACTTCTCAGGCAGGAGTTGATATGTTTCATCATAAACCTCTCAAAACACTTTATCACTGTAGATACAAGTGGTACTGGATGATAATCATTGAGGAAGGTTACCACATTCTTCTTAGTCACTGGTATAATTGAAACCTGGTTTAAGCCGTTGGGTATCTCAGACTGCCGAAGTGAGAAGTTAAAGATCTCAGTGAAAATTCCAGCTAGTTGATCAGCACAGGTTTTTAGTTATTAGCCAGGCAACCCGTCTGGGCCTTGGAGCCTGAAATCACAGGATCAATATGGTTGTGGGAGTTCCTGATGGCTCCTCCATGTTTTGATCGTCAAAGCAAGCATAGAAGGCATTGAGCTCATCTGGGAGAGAAGCCCTATAGTCACATATGTCACTTGATTTTACTTTGCAAGAGGTGATAATATTCAAGTCCTGACACAACTGTCGAGCATTCTTCATTAGTTCAAGTTTAGCCCAAAATTGCTACTTCACCCGTGAGCTGGCTTTCCAGAAATCGTACCTGGACATTTTGTAACTTTTTGGTCACCAGACTTGAATGCCTCTGACCTTGCTCTCAGCAGACTGCAGATTTCATGGTTCATCTATGGCCTCTGATTGTGCAAGACCAAGGAGCTGATTATAGACTTCAGGAGAAGGAAACCGTAGGTCCATGTGCCAATCCTCATTGGAGCATCAGAGGTGGAGAAGGTCAGTGACTTTAAATTCCTCAGTGATATTATTTCAGAGGACCTGCCCTGGGCCCAGCACACGTGCAATTATGAAGAAAGCTCTGCAGGGCTTCTACTTCCACAGGAGTTTGTGGAGATCCTACATGACATCTCAATCTCTGACAAACATCTATAGATGTGTAGTGGAGAGTATATTGACTGGCTACATCACAGCTTGGTATGGAAACACCAATCCCCCTGAACGGAAATCCTACAAAAAGTTACGGCCCAGTTCATCACGGGTAAAGCCCTCCCAACCATTGAGCATATCTACATGAAACAGAATTACAGGAAAGCAGGCTCCGTCATCAGGAACCCTCCCACCACTCAGGGCATGCTCTCTTCTTGCTGCTGCCATTAGGAAGAAGGTACAAGAGCTTCAGCACTCACCATCACTAGGCTCAGGAACAGTTATTACCTCTCATCCATAAGGCTCTCGAACCAAAGGGGATAACTTCACTCAACTTCACTTGCGCCATCATTGAAATGTTCCCACAACCTATGGACTGACTTTCAAGGACTCTTCATCTCATGTTCTTGATATCTATGCTTATTTATTGATTATTATTTCTTCTTTAATTTGCACAGTGTGTTGTATTCTGCACTCTGGTTGAACACCCTAATTAGGCAGTCTTTCATTGATTCTGTTATGGTTATTATTCATTAGATTTATTGAGTATGCCCACAAGATTAATCTCAGGGTTGTATATGTACTTTGCCAGTAAATTTACTTTGAACTTTGAATGATTTTGTGGGGACACAATCGTCTACAACTGTTTTAATAAAGTCCGTGACAACCATTCAGATCCACAGATGAGTTGTTTAATACAGCCCAGGCCACTGACTCAAAGTAACCCTGTAGCCACTCCTCTGCCTCCCGCGACCACCTCTTTGTTGTCTTAATCTCTGGAGCTTTGCTCTTTAGCCTTTACTTGTATGCAGGTAGCAGAAGGACAGCCAAGTGATCCCATTCTCTAATCGCTCTCTGCATATGTGATTATGCAGAAAACCTACTTAACTGTATTTTGATTGTTATGTTTCTCTGAGTACATCATTACATGGGAGGCTTAATTAACAGCAAATCTAGACCTTGGTTTACGGAATAAAACAATTATCCATGAGTTTAATTTAGTTAATAGCAAATCTAAGTTTTTGCTACAACAATAATCAGAGCATTGAGTATAGGAGTTGGGATGTAATGTTGAAATTGTACAAGGCATTGGTAAGGCCAAATTTGGAGTATTGTGTACAGTTCTGGTCACTGAATTATAGGAAAGATGTCAACAAAATTGAGACAGTACAGAGAAGACTTACTAGAATGTTACCTGGGTTTCATCTCCTAAGTTACAGAGAATTGAACAAGTTGGGTCTTTATTCTTTGGAGCGAAGACGGTTGAGGGGGGACTTGAAAGAGGTATTTAAAATTATGAGGGGGATTGATAGAGTTGACATGGATAGACTTTTTCCATTGGGAGTGGGGAAGATTCAAACAAGAGGACATGAGTTGAGAGTTAAAGGGCAAAAGTTTAGGGGTAACATGAGGGGGAACTTCTTTACTCAGAGAGTGGTAGCTGTGTGGAACGAGCTTCCAGCAGAAGTGGTTGAAGCAGATTCAATGTTGTCATTTAAAGTTAAATTGGATAGATATATGGACAGGAAAGGAATGGAGGGTTATGGGCTGAATGCAGGTCGGTGGGACTAGGTGAGAGTAAGAGTTTGGCACGGACTAGAAGGGCCGAGATGGCTTATTTATTTTCCTCTCAACACCATTCTTTTCCTTTCTCCACCATAAACTTTGAAACCCTTTAATCAAGAACCTATCAACATCTACTTTAAATATACCCAATGACTTGGCGTCCACAGTCGTCTGTGGTAATGAATTCCACAGGTTCACCACTCTCTGGTTACAGAAATTCCTCTTCATCTCTGTCCTTGTATTCTGAGGCTGTGCCATCTGTCTAGACTCTCCCACTCCTCTGCATATCCTCTCTATTACAAATAAAAGCTAAAAGGGACATTTAAGAGACTCTCAGAGAGTAACACTGATGAAAGAAAAATAGAGGGCTATGTGGGAAGAAAGGGTTACATTGACCTTGAAGTAGGCTAAAAGATTGGCACAATACTGTGCGTCAAAGGGCCCGTACTGTGCTATGTAGATGGTGGTCCATAAATGGAATGAGCTGCCAGAGGAAGTGGCTAAAGGAGGTACAGTAACAACAAGCATATGGACAGGTACACGGATAGGAAAGATTTACAAGGCTGAATTATTTTCTCTCTCAGTCTCATTCTCCTACATACCTTCTCTCTGTAACCTTTGACGTCCTTACCAATCAAGAACCTATCCACCTCTGTTTTAAATATACCCAATAAATTCCACAGATTCTAAGGTTGTGCCATCTGGTCCTGGACTCTCTCACCATAGGAAATATCCTCTCACACCACTCTACCTAGGCCTTTCAATATTTGATAGGTTTCACTGAGATCCCCTCTCATTCTTCTAAGTTCCAGTGCGTATATGCCCAGAACCATCAAATGGTCCTCATACATTAACCCTTTTATTCCCAGTATCATTGTCATAAACTCCTATGGATCTCAATCAGACGCACCAAATAATCTGCTGGAGCACGTTGACAACAGCTATGGGAGGAAAGAAACAATCAATACTTCCAGGTCGAAGCCCTGCATCAGGACTAAGTGGAGAAGCAAGATGACCAAAATAGAGAGGAGAGGGGCAAAAATTGCTCAAGCTCTGTCAGATTGCATGGGGATTGCGAAAGGCCAGCCCCTTTCAAGTCCAGCCACAAATTTTCAATTGGATTGAAGTCTAGACTGTGATTTAGCCACTCCAGGACATTAATGCTGTTGTTTTTAAGCCATTCCTGTGCAGCTTTGGCTTTATGCTTGGGGTCATTCTCTTGCTGGAAAACAATTCTTCTCCCAAGTTGCAGTTCTCACTGCATCAGGATTTCCCTGTACTTTGTTGCATTCATTTTACCCTATACCTTCACAAGCCTTCCAGGGCCTGCTGCAGTGAAGCATGCCCACAGCATGATGCAGCTATCACTATGCTTCACGGTAGGAATGGTGAGCTTTTAATGGTATTTGGCTTTTATGCACACACACTTATTGCAATTCAGGCTTTTTTCCCTATATTTGTCACATATTGCAATGCACTGCTGCTGCAAAGTTGACAAATTCCATGACTTTGGTGATATTAAACCCAATTCTGATGTTCTCTGTTCTATGACTAAAGCAATTGGGGACTTTTGGGTGACTTATCTTTGTGATAACTGCTCCACTGATTAAAACTGTTACTTCAAGATTGTTTAATATCATTTCCCGTACACAAGTGTAAAGAAGAATGAAATAATTTTTACTCCAGATCTGATGCACCACAAAAAAAATAAGATAAAGAAGACAACCATAAAAAACAATAAATATAAACACCATAAGATAGCTTACAGTGCCTATAAAAGTATTCACCCCCCCCCACCCGGAAGTTTCCATGTTTTATTGTTTTACAACATTGAATCACAGTGGATTTAATTTGGCCTCTTTTGACACTGATCAACAGAAAAAGACTCTTTCGTGTCAAAGTGAAAACAGATCTCTACAAAGTGATCTAAATTAATTACAAATATAAAACACAAAATAATTGACTGTATTAGTATTCATCCCCTTTAATATGACAAACCAAGTTTCACTGGTGTGTAGCCAATTGGTTTTAGAGGTCACATAATTAGTTAAATGGAGATCTCCATGCGTAGTCAAGGTGTTTCAATTTATTATAAAAATACACCTGTATCTAGAAGGTTCGAATGCTGGTGAATCAGTATCCTGGCAAAAACTACACCACAAAGACAAAAGAACACTTCAAGCAACTTCGCAAAAAGGTTATTGCAAAGCACAAGTCAAAGTGATTGATACAAGAAAATTTCCAAGTCACTAAATATCTCTTGGAGTACAGTTAAGTCAATCATCAAGAAATGGAAAGAATAAAGCACAGCTGTAAATCTGCCTAGTGCAAGTCGTACTCAAAAACTGAGTGACCATTCAAGAAGGGGACTAGTGAGGGAGGCCACCAAGAGACCCTATGACAATTCTGTAGGAGTTATAAGCATCAGTGGCTGAGATGGCAAAGACTGCACATACAACTATTGCCAGGGTGCTTCACCAGTCACAGCTTTATAGGAGAATGGCAAAGAGAAAGCCACTGTTGGGGAAAAAAAACTCACATGGAAGTCTCAGCTAGAGTTTGCCAGAAGGCATGTAAGAAATCAGCTGGAAAAATGTTCTATGGTCTGATGAAACCAAAATTGAGCTTTTTGGCCATCAGACTAAATGCTATGTTTGGCATAAGCCAAATACCAAAAGTCATCAAAAACACACCATCCCTATCGTAAAGCATAGTGAGGTTGCATCATGCTGTGGGGATGCTTCACAGCAGCAGGCCCTGGAAGGCTTGTGAATGGATGTAGCAAAATGCAGGGAAATCCTGATGCAGTGAGAACTGCAACTTGGGAGAAGATTTGTTTTCCAGCAAAACAATGACCCCAAGCATAAAGCCAAAGCTACAAAGAAATAGCTTAAAAACAACAAAATTAATGTCCTGGAATGGCCAAATCACAGTCTAGACCTCAGTCCAATTGAGAATTTGTGGCTGGATTGAAAAGGGCTGTTCAGTCATGATCCCCATGCAATCTGACAGAGCTTGAGCAGTTTTGTAAAGAAGAATGGGGAAAAAAAGTGTCCAGATGTGCAAAACTGATAGAGTCCTACCCACACAGACTTGAGGGTGTAATTGCTGCCAAAGGTACATCTACTAAATACTGACTTGAAGGGGATGAGTAATTATGGAATCAATTATTTTGCATTTAATAATTGTAATAAATTTAGACCAATCTGTTGACATGTGGTTTTACTTTAACACAAAAGGGTATTTTCTGATCAGTGTCAAAAAAGCAAAATTAAATCCACTGGATTTAATGCTGTAAAACAAGAAAACATAAAAACTTCTGGGGGCGGGGCAGTGATTGCTTTTTATAAGCACTGTTCATACATAAGACTAATTATATGTCCATAAAGCGATGTTGGGCACAGAAGTGTCTGGACATAAAGTGACTCTGACAGAAGTGATAAGGTAGCGGTGGTGGAGGGGTGGGTTAGTGGGTGGTGTTGTTGATCAGCCTTAATGCTTGGGGAAAGTAAATGTGTTTGAGTTTGGTGGTCCTGGCATAGATGCTACATAGCCTCCTCCCTGATGGAAGTGGGATCAATAATGCATAAGTAGAGTGGGTGGAATCCTTCATGTTACTGGCTCTTTTCTGTATATATGCACTCAAAGGCAGGTAGACTGGTGCCTGTGATGTGTTGGGGAGTTTTGACAACTCTTTGTAGAGCCTTCCTATCCGCCACAGTGCAGTTTCCATTGAGGATGATGGGGAGGGAGAAGCAGTTGTGCATCCTGACTGAGGTCCATTGGTTAGGAAGTCCAACACTCAGTTGCACAGTGGTGTATTTTGACTGAGGAGTAGGAGTTTGTTGACCAAGGTATGTTGGGCAATCACGTTAAATGCCAAACTGAAATCCAGTAATTCTGACATAAGTGTACTTGAAAGAATATTAAAGATTAGTGAGCACACCTATTGTTGGATTAGAAAATTAGGTTTACTGTTAGATCTGTGGATAATCATTTTATTTTGTAATCACGACCTAGTCTGTTACTTAATTAAGTAATCCTGTAGTCACCATTGTTATCAAAATGTAGTTTACTGGTAATCCCTTCAACTGAGAATGTAAAAGCTGTACCAAATTCATGCTCAGGTAGATCAGCTTTGACTGGTCACCTAGTGTTCACCAGTTTTTAATGAATCATCCATTATTTCAAATACTCATTCCATGTGATCTTTCAGTCAAAAACTGATGAAATAACGATGATTATGTGTACATAAAAAGGTTTTCCTCGATGTTTTGGAAAAAGCCACTGTAATTACACTGTTTAAAAATGACAAGTTAAAGTAAAAGTAATTAAATTTAAAATAATTTTCATTTAAGATGTTAGCTCCCATCATCCTTCCCAATTGAAATGTATCCTGTGATGTTCCTACCTCTCAGAGGAGGAGTTTGGCTTGCGCACTCCATTCTGGCTGACATCTACCTTCGGAGTCGAGTTATTTTTGGGTGCATGCCACTGGAGAAAGGGGGACAAAAATCTCATTGCTTCACCCAAAGCAAATTAATGATCAATAATTGAAATTATGGTAAGCAGACTGCCTGATTGCCTGAGGTTTAGAGACGTTGACTGTTTATTTTGTACGGAGATCACGGAGAAAATTGAAAGCTCATGAAGATAGTGCAAGGACATTAGATAGGAGAGGGGAGATGAAGAGCAAGGACAATATTATGCTTTAGTTTGCAGGAAAACATATCATAGAAAAGTCAAACAATACTTAATACTGTCTAAACACAAGAGATTCTTCAGATGCTGGAAATCCAAAGTAACACACACAAAATGCTGGAGGAACTTAGGCAACATCTAAAGAAAGGAATAAAGTGTTGACATTGCAGACCAGTCCCAATGAGGGGGTTCAGTTTGAAACATCGACACTTTAATCCTTTGCATAGATGCTGCCAGATCTGCTGAGTTCCTCCAGCACTTTATGTGCATTACTTAATATCTTGCACCTCATTGGCTACTGTACTTTCTCTGTAACACTTTATTTGGCACTAATTCTTTTATCTTGTATGACCTCAATGCAGCGCTGTAATGAAATGATCTGTATGGATGGTATATAATAGTTTTCTACTGCACCTTGGTGTATATGACAATAACAAACAAGTTTAACAGTACATCTTTTAAAAATTCTTAATGTTAGATTCCAAGGACTGAAGAGTTACAATTCTTAGTTACTCACGGCATGTGCAGGATTAACAGATAATCCCAAGTGAACTCTTCTATAACTCAGTTCTTGCAGCATTTCTATTCCTGTGCATACAAGAGAAAATAATGATTTTCCTTTAAAACAAAATATCCTTTATCATCAAAAGAACGCATTCTATTTCCCTAGTTTGATGCAATGTGGCTTGTAGGAACTAGCTTCATTTAAATAATCAACACACAAAGTAGATGGAGGAACTGAATGGGTCAGAAAGCATTTATGGTGGGAAATGGACAGTTGATGTTTCGGGCCAAGACTCTTCATCTGGACTGCTTGACCCCAAACGTCAAGTATTCACATCCCTCCATAGATGCTGCCCGATGAGCAGAGTTCCTCAAGCTCCTTTGTACATTGATCCACATTTCTATCATCTGGAGTCTTTTGTGACTCCTTTTATTTGAACAACAATAGGTTCAGATTCAAGCAATGACAACTTGAGGGTTTTTCAACCTAAACCCAAAAAGCCTCCCAGCAGGAAGGTTGTTACTGCAGAGATACGGTAGGAAATCAAACCCAAACCCCATGTACACAATTCAGTTCTACGATGGTACTTATTAGCTTACATCCAGTTACAGACTCTGTGGTGCAGTTATGGACTCTAGGTGAAGCACATAGTGTACATGACAATAATAAATACAAAAGTTGACTTGATAGAGATGTGCAAGATAATAAGACACATAGATAGAATGTACAGCCCAAGATTTGTTCCTAGTGTGGCAATGGCTAATATGAAAGGGAAAACTTTAGGTATTTGGAGTAAAGTACTGAGAGGAGGATGTCAGAGGTTTTTTTTTAAAAAAAGCAGTGTGATGGGCGCACGGAACGTGACGTCAGCGTGCTGGTAGAGGCATATACATTAGGGACAATTAAGGGACTAATAGATAGGTACATGGATGATAGAAAAATGGAGAGCTATGTGGGAGGATAGGGTTAGATCGATCTTAGTGCAAGTTAAAAGACGTGCCAATGTACTATGTTGTACTGTTCTACGTATAACAATAAATACAGACAAGTGTAAATGCAATAGAATGGTGCAAAGTATAGTACTGCAAACAGATGTAGTGTACTAAGAAATGGGCTATATAATAAAATACTTGGTTATAATATTGAAGACGTACAAATATCAAATAGAAGGAAATTAAGTCATTGTTTTCTTCTTCCCAATTCAGCAAGGAACAACTGAGAACAAGTTCCCAAGCCATGACTCTGGTACATCCCAATTAAAAGCAAAATAAATGTGCAGTGAGTCATCATATTTCTTCCCTCCCACCCAATGACAACTTCTGCACACTTCAGGCCATGTCATGTCATGTAATAATATTGCAAGCAAAATTGTGTATTAGTGCTGTATCCAAAACTTCAAATCAGATCTTTGACTTAAACTTTGTCACTTCTACACACAGTGCTTGGCAAACAGTTTGGAAATTAACTGCTGAGAAATTCGCAAGAGGACCACATTTCAAATGCAAAGCTGAGTTAGCAATTGGCAACACAGGCCGCAATGACAATTGCATATCTTGCAATACTAATCCAACTGTCAGTTCAAATCAAATGAAACAAGGAAAGATCTGTACATAGACATGTACACAGACTCGCTCCAGGGGGTAGAGGTGAGCTGCTTTCCTGAGCTCACCACAGGGGCTGGGGCAAAGTGCTGGCAGGATGCTGTTTTTTTATTGTATTTAGAGATACAACACTGTAACAGGCCCTTCCAGCCCAGCAAGCCCACACCATCTAATTACTTGGAGCGATGGAGGATGAGAGGTGACCTGATAGAGGTGTATAAGAATGATGACAAGTATTGGTCATGTGGATAGCCAGAGGCTTTTTCCCAGGGCTGAAATTGCTAACACGAGGGGGCATTGTTTTAAGGTGCTTGGAAGAAGGTACAAGGGGGATGTCAGAGGCAGGTTTTCAACTAGAGTGGTGGATGCATGAAATGCACTGCCAGCAACAGTGGTAAAGGCGGATAGAGTAGGCTCTTAGATAGGTACATGGAGCTTAGAAAAATAGAGAACTATGCGGTAGGGAAATTCTAGGCAGTTTGTACACTAGGTTACATGGTTGGCGCAACATTGTGGGCCAAAGGGCATGTATTGTGGGCTGTAGAATTCTATGTTCTATTACACCCATATGACCAATTAATCTACTATTCTGTACACCTTTGGAATGTGGGAAGAAACCAGAGCACTGGAGGAAACCCATGGGTTCAAGGGGAAAATTGAACAAACTCCTTACAGACAGCAGCAGGAATTGAACCTGGATCGTTGGCACTGGAATAGCATTTTGCTAAGCACAATGTGCCCCATTAGGTCACAAACTCGAGGGGGAATATAACCCACTAATAATAAAGAAACAAAATTTATTTCCAAAACAATCAGTCTCTGACTTAGAGTGGATCTGGCAGGTGGCAGTGCTTCTTTGAGCCTACTCCCATTGACTTTCCAAGTAGTGGAGACTGGAGAATGCTGCTGAAGAGATTAGATTTTTGCATTAAATCAAATCTGCAAAGATTGTGGGGTTGGGCAGCTGAAAAATGTAACCATGCTTCCAATGCCAACATAGCATGCCCACAACACAAATAGCTGCATTACACTAACCACTAAGCTACTGTGTTACCCTGACAATTACAGGCATGAACATTGTTTCACTGAAGGGAGCCTACCCTATATTTTATTCCATAAGACCATAAGATATAGGAGCAGAATTAGGCCATTTGGCCCACTGAGTCTGCTCTGCCATTCAATCATGGCTGATCCATTTCCCCAATCTCCTGCCTTCTCCCCATATCCCTTCATGCCCTGACCAATCAAGAATCTATCAACCTCTGCCTTAAATATATACAAATGTATAAAGACTTGGCCTCCACAGCTGTCTGTAGCAACAAGTTCCACAGATTCACCACTCTCTTGCTAAAAAAAAATCCTCATCTCCATTCTAAAAGGACACACCTCTGTTCTGAGGCATTGTCCTCTGGTCTTAGACTCCCCTTCCATAGGAAATGTCCTCTCCACATCCACTCTATCAAGGTCTTTCACCATTCAACAGGATTTAATGAGGTCACCCCTTATTCTTCTGAATTCAAATGATCTTCATATGACAAGCCATTCAAACCTGGAATCATTTTCGTGAACCTCTTTTGAAACCTCTCCAGTTTCAGCACATCCTTTCTGAGTTCAGGGGCCCAAAACTACTCACAATACTCCAAGAGAGGCCTCGCCAGTGCTTTATTAAGTCTCAATATTATATCCTTGCTTTTATACTCTAGTCCTCTTAAAATGAATGCTAACATCGCATTTACCTTCCTCACCCCATACTCAAGCTGCAAATTAAATTTTAGGGAATCCTGCACAAGGACTCCCAAGTCCCTATGTGCTTCACTATTTTCTCTCCATTTAGAGAATAGTCAACCCTTTCATTTCTTCTACCAAAGTGCATGACCATACACTTCCCAACACTGAATTCCACCTGCCATTTCTGTGCCCATTCTCCTAATCTGTCTAGGTCCTTCTGTAGCCTCTCTACTTCCTCAAAACAATCTACCTCTACATCTATCTTTGTATAGTCTGCAAACTTTGCAACAAAGCCATAAATTCCATCATCCAACACAGAAGCCTGTGGAGCACAGCTGGTCATCGGCAGCCAACCAGAAGAGGTTTCCTTTATTCCCACTCTGCCTCCTGCCAACCAGCCACTGCATTATCCATGCTAGAATCTCTCCTTTATTACCACAAGGCTGCTTGTTAAGCAGCCTCATGTGTGGTAACTTGTCAAAGGCCTTCTAAAAATCCACATACACATCAACCAATTCTCTTCTGTCTATCCCGCTTTATTTCTTCAAAGAATTCCAACAGATTTGCCAGGCAAGATTTTCCTTTGAGGAAACCGTGCTGACTACAGCCTAATTTTATCGTGTGCCTCCAAGTATCCCGAAACTATATCCTTAACAATCAACTCCAATATCTCCAGACTAACTAACCTATAATTCCTTTCTTCTGCTTCTCTCCCTTCTTGAAGAGTGGAATGACATTTGCAATTTTCCAGTCTTGTGGAACCATTCCAGAATCTAGTGAATCTTGAAAGATCATTACTAATGCCTCCACAATCTCTTCTTCAGCCACCTCTTTCAGAACCCTTATTCTCTCTCTACTTCAGAGACAAAGACTTTATAACATTTTGCAGTACCTTCCTGCCTGTTCCGGCCATACTTTTGCTCCCACAAGTCAAGCAAGATGTTATAATACCGGGGCTGTTCAAAAAATCGGAGATAGCATGAGGAGAACAGGGAGGGGAAGATCCGTTCGAACTGTCCCCTACGATTGTACTCATCCTCTGACTCCATTAACATCCGAATATCTTCAGTGGTGAGGATGTCCAACAGAGTGGAATAGAAATCCTGAAAGGCAAGGAAATAAAATATAATTAAATATCACTGTCCCACCTTTAAAAAAATTTGTTGCATCATTAATGTCTTGTTTTGAACAAGTTTTTTGTTCATTGTCTTCTTTTTATGTATAATTTTTACATTGTCTGAATGACATGTAGAACATCAAATTACACATAAATAAGACAGTGATGCTACTGCAATTTTTTCCACGTTAGCTGGACTTGCTTTACAATGCACCTGCATTCCACCACACATGCATATGAGAATAGACTTGACCTGAGTACTTGTTATAAGGGGCTAATATTTAGATTGGGTGGCGAGGTGAAGATACGTCTCTACCAAAAGAAGTACAAGGCGTTCCTTCCCTCCTCTAGCCTGCAGGTCACCCTTGGGCAAGGTGTAGCAGCTACTTAGCCCCTGATCAGGGTCACATGAAGCCATGGGAGCAGGTGGTGGATGGTCGTACGAGCAGCTGGTGCATATCACAAGTCCTGGTTACATGACCACTGACACCAGGCAGACAACCTATGTTCTAACATGTCAATGCATGGCCTCTTGTGCCAAGATAAGGCCACTCACAGGGTGGAGAAGCAACAACTTATATTCCGTCTGGGTACCCTCCAATCTGATGGCATGAACATTGATTTCTCCTTCCAGTGAACATATTCCCCACCAACCCCCATTCCTCACTCTGACTTTTTACTTCTTCTCACCTGCCTATTACTTACCCCTGGGTCCCTTCCTCCTTCCCTTTCTCTTCTGGTCCAATCTTCTCCATCAGATTCTTTCTTCTCCAGCCCATGACCTTTCCTACCCACCTGGCTTCACCTATCACCTTCCAGCTAGCCTCCTTCCCCTCCCCCCACATTTTAATTCTGGCATCTTTCTCCTTCCTTCGCAATTCTAAAGAAGGGTCTCAGCCTGAAAAGTTGACTGTTTATTCTTTTCCATAGATGCTACTTGATCTGCTGAGTTATGTGTGTATTGCTTTGAATCTCTGAAAAATACTGATAAGACTGGGGTCACCCATCTTGGAAAGACACTAACTAGAAGGCAATGCCAAACCAGTTTTGTAGAAGAATTTGACAAAAACAATTGTGGTCATGGAAAGACAATGATTGCCCATGACATACAACATGGCACATAACAAATGACGAATGTTTAGATAATAAACCCACTGTCAGACTTCACTCTAAGTGCAGTCTTAATAATTAAATCTATGCAAGATGATTGAACAGTTCTTAGATCAGTTGATTTAGATCACATGTTAGCTCAACATAATATATTAAAAACTGATTTGCAGTATTTCATGTCTGGCTAAAATTTGATTTGCCCACTCTTCCTTTTATTACAAAGTTGACTCGTGGCTTTGTCTATTTTAATCGGGACTGTGCCAACTTCATTCACGGTACAGCTACAACAACTCAGCATCCCTAAGCACAAGAGACTTTGCAGACGCTGGAAATTTTGAGCAACACAAAATGCTGGAGGAACTCAGCAGGCCAGGCAGCAACTACAGAGGAGAATAAATCCTTCATCAGGACTGGAAAGGAAAGGCGGGTGGGGAAGAGGCAGAAGTCAGAATAAGGCGGGGGAAGGAGTACAAACTGGCCTCCCATCTGCCCTCCTGACCTCCCTTATTTGGTTCCATACTTCACCTTCCTCTCCTTTTAGTGTCAATCAACTGCTGTCCTTTGTTGCCTCTACCCATCACTATTTCCACTTGTCACTCCTCCATCTGCCCATCACCTTCTCTCACCTGAATTCACCTGGCAGCTCTTGCCCCATCCCTTCCTGATGACTTCAGCTCCCCTCTATCTTTCAGTCAGAATGGAGAGTCTCAACCTAAAACACCAAGATTGTCCATTTCCCTCTACAGATGCTTCCTGACCCACAAAGTTCCTCCAGCAGTTAGTTTATTGATTCTATTATGCTTGTTTGCACAAACTCTACAATGTTACATCACGGCAAGAAACCCAAACTGACAAATGTAGATGGCTTCTCAGAATTAATTACTTGGTCTCAATTTTTTTTTAAAACAAAATAAATTTCTTCACAATAAAAAATATCTACAAGAATGAACTGTACAATGCCTTTTCATTCTTTATATTGAACTTCAATGCTTTTAGTACTGTTCTATTACATTCCTACACTTCAATCAATAGCACTCTGCTGCAAATCATGTGGCCCCTTGGGGTCTTCTCCAACCTGGCCCTTTCCTCTCCAGTAGCAGAATAACCCTACACTATGGTCCTTCGCCACCAACGGTAGTACATTACTTCAGGGGCACCTGTTAAAATATTTTTATACTTCAGATAATGCACATTTAAGCAATGGAAAAACTACTTGCCTTGGATGGCGATTTCTGACTCAGGTAATATACCCGCTTCAGCTTCTCATCTGGTGAAAGTTCACTACTTTTTGGCCTGGTTGCTGATGTACTGTGGTTAAACAAAGATTATTATTTTCTTTCAAAAAGAAAAACACGATGGAAAGACAAATGCAAAACAAATAGAATATTTAATCATCGTGGCTCTCCCCAGCCCAATTCTTGGACTATGTTGCTGATTAGAGGGAAGTATAAAAGGGATGTCAGAGATAATTCTTGTGTTTAGACAGAGTGGTAGGTGAATGAAACACACTGCCAGGGCAGTGATAGAGACAGACACATTACAAATATTTTTAAGCTCTTACACAGGCACATGGATGAAAGGAAAATGGAGGGCTATGTTAGAGGGAGAGATTAGATTGATTTTGGAGTAGGTTAAAAGGTTAGCACAACATCATGGGCAGTGTTGTACTATTCTATGTTTTAAGATTTTGTCTAGTGTATACCCTCCCAACAAAACCTTGAGATGGCAAACACCTTACCTTTTTGTGAGATTTGGAGTGATATCTTCTTTTTGAGGGATAATGAATCCAGCTAGATTCAGAAGATCACTTATCATCTGCCCCTTGATGTTAATGTCCAATGGAGAATTTGAGTGCAGACTGAGCAAAGAGATTAAGAAAACTGGAATTTATAATGGTCCAAATCACAGCACAATATTTACCTACATAAATTGTTGCAAGGTAAATAAGTTTAGAAAAGCAAACATCTTTCTTGAAAACTATGGTAAGAGTCAGTTACTACTTTAAAAAAAACAAGCCTTCATTAAGGAAATTGAGGTAGATACCGGAAATCTGAATAAACTGTTGGAAGCAGAGGCAGCTTTTGTACTGAAATAAATAGAACAGTTCAGGTCAGTGAGTCTCCATCTCAACAGTTTTGGTTCAGCTTGCTCTGTTTATCATTTCCAACATTGATAGACTGGCATTTTTCTTAAATTATTGTTGAAGGAGTTAGCCAAGCACATGCTCATACCATTGATTCTGTCTGCTTGTGCTTAGTCACTCAAATCCTGCAACTCTAGCCTGGAAAAGCAAGCTAGACAGCAGATGGACTGCAATCTAGTGGATCATTGAAATATACACAGGACACTCGGCCCATAGCACTACGCCAATTACTGGGTCTTCCCAATGAACACATTCCCTATTTCAAAGGTACAGTAGCTTAGCGGTTAGTGCAATTACTAGCCACACCAGTGATCATCAATTGGGTTTCTATTCCTGCCACTGTCTAAAAGGAGTTTGTACATTCTCCAAATGGTTGTGTGGATTTCCTCCAGGTGCTCCAGTTTCCTCCTACTTTCCAGTGATGTACAGATTAAGGTTATGGTTAGTAAGCCATGAACATGCTACGTCGATGTCAGAAGCGTGAAACTAATGCGGGCTGCCTCCAGTACAATCGTTGGACTGGGTTGGTCATTGCTGCAAATGACACATTTCACTGTATGTTTCAATGTACATGTGACAAATAAAACTATCTGTTGAAATGTTATCAACATTGTTAATTTTATTTTTCCACTTTGTTTAATTACATTTTGAATGTTCCCAGTGAACCTGTTTCTCTTTTCAGGCTGTGGGTTTGATCATGGCCCTAAGGCTCTAATGGAAGCAATAATACAGCTAAATTATGAAAACACATGAATGCTATTGTACCAATACATACCTTTTTTGAAGTTTGAATTTTTTAGCTCATCTCTGCAGCAGAATCATTTTCTTGTGGTGGATTTGACACAAACCCAACCAATAGTGAACTTAATTTTACAGAAAATAGCATCTTTTGTATTAAAGCAGCATGCAGCACAAAAACACACAAATTAATATCACTCTTGTTGTTATGCTTCATCTTGCATTTGTCATTAAAGAGAATTATTATTAAATAAGACCTCAATGGTGGAGCTGGTGGTTGATGATGACACATCACAATAGCAGTGAAGGTGAGGAAGGCTACAGCAGTGAAGGGTCCCCAGTTGTCTTGCACTCCATGCCACTGGACCCTGACACCAATCTGTCAAGGACTGTGTGGTGGCCACCCATGCATCAGCTTCCCCATGTTAAACAAAGTTATACAAAGGTATTCTCTGTTAAGGGAATCCACCCTAACATCTCAGAGCTATATGGATCCCACCTCTGCCTCCATAACTACCTGAAGACCCAGCAATAAACATCTCCTTTGGAGAACATCATACTCAACTCGAATGACTGCACTACTACTAAATATTGTTGCACAAACAACAGCAACATTACCTTATAGGTTAGGTTTAGAAAAAGGTAATTCAATGAAAAGCAACCTGCATTCACAGTGGGCCATTTTATTTTTTTAACTTTGCAGTTAGAACTGCACAAACACCCGTGTACAAAATTTAAAAAAGACAAAATGGTGGGCAATACAGGAAAACTGTGGTTAGAAAGGCTCAAGGATATAATATCAGCTTGTGGTGAACTATTGTTTTTCCAAGAGGAAAGAAATGTACTATGTTGGGGACATTAATTAACCAATTTGCTATACAATAGAT
Organism: Mobula birostris; assembly: GCF_030028105.1. Taxonomy (NCBI): domain Eukaryota; kingdom Metazoa; phylum Chordata; class Chondrichthyes; order Myliobatiformes; family Myliobatidae; genus Mobula; species Mobula birostris. Next base: position 109,826,874 of record NC_092375.1, on the reverse strand, counting down.
TCCAGTTAATTGGGTCACATTAAGACTAGTACACTTTGGTCCATTACACAGCTGCCCCAGTTAGTTGAAGTTTTAAAAAGAGTTAAAAAGGTATTTAAAAAAAAGACAAGCTACCATTTAACTCAGTAACAAATTATTTAAATGAAATACAGAAAAAATTAAAACAGTACCATACTGCAGTATATCAGTTCCTAGTTACTGACAGAGAAATTCATCCAATTATACTGTCATGTTCTTTTGATTAACTGTAAATGAATAAAATCAGCACAGATACCTAGTGCAGACAATGGACTGCCTTCATTGTCTTCCTGCATGAAGTAGTATCAAAATCCAACAATAAATTTCCTGGCATCCTGTGGAATCACTACCTCGTGTCATCTTCATCACTTTTCTCATCTCCATTTTTCCCCTCCTTGGTGTTTTGATACAATGCTTTCAACCATTGCATCGTTTAAATCATCATTTTCATTGTAGAATTCAAGATGATTGTCGATACCTTCAAATCCTTCATAGTTCCTAACTTGCTGAAGTAGTGAAGTTTGTTTTATTTTCACTCCCGGCTACTGACTGATACCACTGATGCTATTTAAAAACTATTCGCTCTACACAGCATGTAGTGTCTAAAGGTCACACAAGTGCACATGACTGATGCTAGAAACTGTTCAGCAACAGTCTCCTGCCCCAAATTAAGCAACATACTGTTCCAAACAAATGAAGGGAGTCCTGGCTAGTTTCTCAATTAGATTTTTTTTCTTTAAGAATTGTCCCAAATAAGCTGTTATTCTGATTATCCGATGCTGTTGGACTAGAGAACACATCTTGCATATGGTTATGAGGCTGAGCGAGCTAGGACTTATCTCTTTGGAGAGGCAACTTGATAGAGGTGTATAAGAGGCATAGGATCGAGTTAATAGGCAAAGGTATTTTTCCCCCAGGATGGAAATGGCTAATACGAGAAAACATACTTTTTAGGTATTGGAAGAAACTACAGGGAGGATGACAGAGGTAGGTTTTCTTTTCTACAGAGAATAGAGTGTGTAGACACAGTCAGGGGTGGTGGTAGAAGCAGATACATTAGAGGCATTTAAGATGCTCTTAGATAGGTATATGGATGATAGAAAAACAGAGGGCTATATAGGAAGGAAGGGTTAGCTTGATCTTGGAGTAGGTTAAAAGGTTAACACAACAGCATGAGCCAAAGGGCTTGTACTGTACTGTGCTGTGCTATGTTCTATGCTCCATAATAGTCTATCTTATCATTTTATATAAGATAACTGAATGACCCCCATGTGCTTATGAAAATAAATCAAACACAATATAAGGGGAAATAATTTTACGGTGATTCGAACAAATTATAAGGGGGCTATCAGAGATTTTTTTTTTAAGACAGAGTGGTGAGTGCGTGGGACATGCTGCCAGGAGTGGTGGTTGAGGTAGATACATTACCGACATTTAAGGGGCTCTTAGCTGGGCACACAGATGAAAAATAGGAGGGCTAATTGGGAGGGAAGGTTAGATTGATCTTGGCCCAACATCATGGAACATAGGTCCTGTACTGTACTATTCTGTGTTCTATGTAATCTCTTCTGCTTGAATGATTTTCAGCGTAGGTCTCATACATAAAGGGCGAAAGAAGGAAGCTGATAGAATGATGAAATAGTGTAAAAGTAAACTTCTACAGAGAATAAACATTGAAAGAACTTTCATGAGGAGGAATCAATGTGGAGGTTACTAATTTGTCATCAGTAACTTTGGAAAAAAGAGTAAAACAGATGTACAGATGGGCAAATATTTCAATCTTATACCTTGGTGAGATGTTGACTTCTAGAACCCATATCTTCAAGTTCTCGTCAAGCATTATGTCAAATCCAAATAGTTCATGGCAGATATAACGATTCTTTACATATAAGTTTATCTGGCTGTTCACATAAGACTCAGACCTGCAAAACAAAATAAACGATAAATAAAAAATGAAACCACTCACACTCATGGCTGCGTGACCAGATTTTGCTCTAACTCCATCTATAAGTTTGCAGATGATACTACCATACTGGACTGTATGTCAAATAACGATGAGTTGGAGTACGAGAGAGATAGAGAGCATAGTGACATGACAACAACCTTTCCCTCAACATCAGCAACAAAAAAAAAGAGCTTGTCATTGACTGCAGGAAGGGTTGCTAGTGTATATGCTCCTGTCTATATTAACAGTGCTGATCGACTCAGCTTTCTAAAAGAAAAAAACACATACAAAAATAAAGACCATACTCACTGGGTCTGCTGTAAAAACAGAAAACAGACTGAGCTTGGCCATATATTCTGCACTTTACCCAACTGCTACTCATTTTATTACTCACGATATGATAGTTTTGATGATCACATCCTTCATTTGCTCCTGTAATGTTTCAATCTTCACTCCCTTTTGAATCAGATACACCCACAGTGCCTTAAGACTCCTAGAAAGATGGGAGTAAACAAACAATTGATTAAGGATCAACTTTATTCGTAATGTACGTTTATACGTATTTACTGTGTTATGTTGATCAGGATGCGAAATGCAACCCAAAAAAAAAATTGTAAAGAATTATATAAAAACCAGAACAAAGAATTACATAAAGAATTCATATGTGTGGCCCAACATGGAAAAGTACAACACAGGAACAGATCCTTCAGCCCAAAATGTTGTGCCAAACCAACTAAATTAGTTATCAAACACCCAGTTAAACTAATTCCTTCTGCTTACACATTGTCCATATCCTGTATATTTACATATCCAAGAGCCTCTTGAACACCCGTATATTTGCCTACACTTCCACCTTAGGCCACACATTCCAGACACTCAACACTCAAAAAAAATACTTGCCCCACACATCTCGCTTGAATTTAACTCCTCTCACCTTAAATGCACTCGTACTAGACATTAAGTATTAGACAATAACACTAAGCCTGATAAAAACATGTGCAATTTCAAAAGACCAGCACAAGTAGTAAATAGATGGAAAAGAACAAGAAAGAAAAACAGAATAACCTCAGCATGGACGAAAAGGGATACTCCATAGAAGTGAAGCAAAGGCAGAGATAGGAAATGGAGATTTTGAGATCAGATCAGCTGGAAATAACTAAGGAAAAGAAAATACACACAAAAAGCTGGAGGAAGTTTGTGTCAGACAGCATCTATGGAGGGATGAAAGCTCAAAGCCGCCCATTGTGTCATGTACAAATTGCAAATGATCAGCAGTAGCAAGAAATGTGGATTATAAAATATCTATTATAAAATTATTGTGCTTTATTTTCTAGCTTGCTTTTAGCACAAGAAAACGGAATTTTCCAGCCCTGATCTACAAACATTTGTAGATAAAGGCATCACTTCTGAGGAAATCTTGAACTACTGAACAGTATTTGATAACATTTGATAACACAATGTTCAACCATGGTACAAGAGTTACTTTGTCCTGACGATTTTCCATCTGCCTAGGCAAATGTACCAGCAACAAGACTCAAACAGAGCAATGTTAAATTTGAAACACAAGATATTCTGCAGACGCTGGGAAAACCAGAACAGCACACACAAAATGCTGGAGGAACTCAGCGGGTCAGACAGCATTGATGGAAATGTTAAATATGAATCTGTTAAGAGGTGTACTCATCTAGGTGGATTCCAGAACAGGATCACTACACTATGTACAATGGTCCAAAACTTCTACTTACCACTTATGTCCCTGACAAGGCTTTTCACTACAGTTGGGCTTGTATTCCGCATTTAGTTTATTTACACTGTAGTTTGTGAGATGCATAAATTTGTTACCAAGCGTCTTCATGGAAGGCGAATACCTGGACAATAAAAGTAAAATATGTAATTCTGCATAGAGGAAATGGGTTGAATTAACACTGGCAAATACCATATTTCATGGAAGTTGTAGTGATTAGTATTGTACTCAATACATTCAGTAAAATACGAGTACTGTTACACAGGTACTTGCTTAATGCAGAAGTGTAGTGCAAAATACTCCTAACATTGTAATTTACACCAGCAGTAAAACCAGTATGTTCTACTGGTCAGCTAGATAGTGGAATTAACTTTAACCAAATCAATGGAATGAAAACACAAGAGATGCTGGAAATCTTAAGGAAAAATAAAACATGAATACAAGGTCTTGGCTCAAAACATCAACTGTTCCTCCCCATGAATGCTGTCTGACCTGCCGTGTTACTTCAGAATTCTATGCGTGTTGCTCAATGGAATAAAAAAAACAGGTAGAAGGTAAATTGGAACACACAAAATGCTGCAGGAACTCAGCAGATCAGACAGCATCTATAGAGAGGAATAAACAATCGATGTTTTGGGCTTTATCAGGGCTGGGAAGGAGGGAAAGATGCCAGAATAAGGTGGGGGGAGGGGAAGGAGTACTAGCTGGCAGGTGATAGGTGAGAGCTGGTGAGGAGGAAGGTGGGGACAGGGCAGATGAAGTGAGAAACCGGGAGGTGATTGATAGAAAAGGTAAAGGGGCTGAAGAAGGAATCTGATAGAAAAGGAGAATAGTCCATGGGAAAAAGGGAAGTAGGAGGGGCACCACAGGGAAGTTATGGATAGGCAGATAAACTGACCTGACAAGGTCAGCCTCAGTGTAGCACATAGAGTAGAGCTGCTGCCTCACAGCTCCAACAACCTTGGTTTAAACCTGACTTCCTGGTGCTGTTTGTGCAGAGTTCATACTTGCTCTCATGGGCTACTGTATGGTAGGATAGAGTCACAGAGTAATACAGCATGGAAACTTGTCTGTTGGCCCATCATGCCTATAACATCCTCCTGGCTAGTCCCAGTTGCCTATGTTCGGCAATTATACTCACTTTGACCAGTTCCACTGGCAGCTTATTCCAGATACTGACTACCATCTCTTTGAAGATGTTAACTCTCAGGTCTCTTTTAAACCTCTCCCCTCTTATTTTGTATTTATGTCCTCTGCAACCCTGGGGAAAATTCTATGACCAACAACCTTATCTATATCCCGCATGATTTTATAAACTATATGGTCACCTATCATTTTCCTACGCTACAATGCATAACAAAATAGCATGGTATATACCAATCTCTCCCTGCAATTTATGTCCTCCAGTCTAGGTAGTATCCAGCAGTCCAGTACTATCATCCTCTGCATACATCTAAATTCATTAGTTTTCCCAAAATGTTTTGTCCCATATTGGAACATCCTATAGATCACGACATCACAGTGCAGGCCTTTTGGCCCACTAAGTTGTGCCAACATTGTAACCTACTCAAGGATCAATCTAATCCTCCCCTCCTACATATCCTCTATTTTTTCTATCATCCATGTACCCAAGAATTTCTTAAATGCCCCTAATGTATCTGCCTCTCTACCACCCCTAGCAGAACATTCCACGCACCCACCGCTATCTGTGTAAAGAATTGCACCTACTGCAAATAATGGACTGCCTTCATACAATGCAGTAGACAACTGCATCCTCTAAATCTTTATTTTCATTGTTATATTCAGAATGAGTGTCAATACCTTCAAATTCTTTGCAATTCCTAACTTGAAGTAGTGAAATCATTTCATTTTCACTCCTGGCCATATCTGGCATTTCCAAGCCTGAATGCTTGAAATCTTGGTGAGTAAAGCAGTTCCAAATTGTCTTACTGCTTATTGCTTACCAACTGTCAGTGACAGAAATTAATTGATTTTTGAACGCTCACATGCAACTGACAGTTTAAAAACTGATTGCTCTAAGCACAGTGTCCAAAGGCCGCACAAGTGCATGCAACTGACGCTAGTTGGAACCTGTTCAGCAACAGTCTACTGCCCCAATTAAGCAGCATAGGGAATTCTTCTCAATTTAGTGTCCGTTCTTTAAGAACCATCCCAAATAATCAGCTGCCCCGATTAACTGATGGCTCAAATAATGGGAATCCACTGTATTCAAAGCAGAAATTGGTTCTTAATTAGTAAGGGCATCAAAGGTTACAAGAAGGTAGGAAAATGGGGTTTAGAAGGATAATAAATGAGCCATGATTGAATGGCGGAGCAAACTTAAAGGAACAAATGACCTAATTCTGCTCCTATTTACTTATGGACACATCTTCTCTCACAGCATGTTCCAGGCACAAGCTCCATCAACCATACTTTCAACTGATCTAAATCCTTTGACGGCTTTCTTCACTGTCCACGACTCTGTTAATTTTCATGTCATCTACAAATTTATTAGCCTTAACAGGAGCTGCACAGCAGTATAATTGTCAGCACAATATTTTACAACACCAGCTTTAAGAAAGGAGTTGAATTCCCTTTTGCTGTCTGTACATTTCCACAGAAGTGTGAGTTTCCTCTTGGTGCTCTGGTTTCCTCCCACATTCCAAGATCAAAAGTGCTGTGGGTTAGTAAGTTATGGGCATGCTATGTTGGCGCCAGAAATACACACACCTGTCCCTGGCTCATCCTTGGATTATGCTGGTCACTGACACAAAAGACGCGTTTCACTGTATGTTTCAATGTACATATGACAAATAAAGATTAAAGACAAGGTTTAGTTGTCACATGACGCATTTCACTGTATGTTTCAATATATGTTTCCCATCAAATCAGTGAAGATTGTGCTGGGCAGCCTGCAATCGTCACCATGCCTCCAGCACTAACATATGAAATGTCTAATACCAGAGGGCAAGCATTTAAGGTGACGGGTAATTTCAAACTTGATGTGAAGGGCAAGTTGTTGTTGTTGTTTTTTTTTTAAAAACAGAGTGGTGGGTGCCTGGAAAGCGTTGCCTGGGGTAGTGGTTGAGGCAGAAACATCAGGGACTTTTAAGAAACATTTAGATAGGCACATGAATGTGAAGAAAATGGAAGGATTCTGCAGGCAGGAGAGATTAGTTTAGTTAGCCATTTGATTACTAATTATTTGGTTTGGCAGAGTGGGCTGAAGGGCCTGTTCCAGCTCATTGTCATCTGACTCTACTATATATAACCAAACAAAACAATATTCCTTCCGATCACGGTGCACTCACAAAACAGTAACAACACACAGCACCCAAACCAAAATATTAACGTAAGTTAATAAAATTCAAATGCATGCAGCATGCAGGTAAACAGTTCGGTATATACTAAAGAGCACATTGACCTAGTGACGAGACCTTGGTTGTAGAAGGGTATTCGTTAGTCTCACAGCCTGAGAGAAGGTGGTGTTACCCAATCTGGCAGTCCTAGTCCTGATGTTCTGTACCTCCTTTCTATACTAATATTGATTTTCACTTTCATATCGCTTGTGTCTACTCAAGTGCAGATGCTGTGGAGGCCAAGTCATTGGATATATTTAAAGCAGAGGTTGATAGGTTTTTAATTAGTAAGGATGTAAAAGCTTACGGTGAGAAGGCAGGAGAATGGGGTTGGGAGGGATAATAAAAACAGCCATAATAGAATGGCAAAGCAGACTCGATGGGCCAAATGGCCAAACTCTGCTCCCAAGTCTTATGGTCTAAAATATCAAAAACAAGAGATTCTACGGATACTGGAAATCAAGGACAATACACACAAAATGCTGGAAGAACTCAGCAAGTAAGGCAGCATCCATGGAGGAACAATTGACGCTCAAGCTGAGATTGTTCATCAGGACTAAAATATCAATGCAATTTAAAAATTACAATACTCAAAGAGTAGATCAGCATCCAATTAGGAAAAACTATTAGAACTGCTTCATAAAGCATACAATCAAAATCATTCTATGACTCAAATTATACACCAACCATTTCATACAGTAATCTTTTTTTTTAAAAACTTACTTGCAGCTTGCAAAACGGACCAGGCCATCTGTAAACATGTATATCCTGAGCGGATCATACGAGGTTACGTAGACATAAATTCTCAAATCAAATTTACTCTCACCAATGAGGTAGGGTTTGTGCAAGTATCTAAAGCAAGCAAAATAAAGTAGATTTTACTGCAATGCTTGGAATTATTCAAAATTTAGAAAAGTTTGCTGCTCTTAAGGACTCTTAATTCTGAAATAATAACTGAAATTCTGGAAACTCTCAAAAGGGCAGGCATCTGTAGAAAGAAATACAGAGTTAACATTTCAAGTCTAAAACCTTTCTTCGAAACTGGGGAAAATTAGAAACTGATTTAAGTTGCAAAGAAGAGGAGCAAAGCAATTGATGGGACATAGGCAATACTTGTAACAAAGTAAGGGCATTAGATGGGCAGGTAGGGACGTTAAAGGTTGATCACGCATTTGTAATGTATGGCTAATGGTAGCAGTGTGGGACGTGTCCAACAAGCCAGGCTGTACTAAAATATAGAACACTTTAGCACAGGAACAGGCCCTTCGGCCCACAATGTTGTGCCAAACCAGTTAAAAAGTAAATGAAAAACCCCCAAAAACTAATCTCTCCTACCTACACAATATCCATATTCCTCTAACTTCCTCACATTTATGTATCTATCCAAATGTCTCTTAAAAGCCTCCAATGCCTCTACCACCGTACCAGGCAGTGCATTCCAGGCATTCACCACTCTGAGTAAAAAAAAAACTTACACCTCACATCCCCTTTGAACCTACCCCTTCTCACCTTCAATGCATGCACTCTGGTATTAGACATTTCTACCCAGGGAACAGATACTCTCTATCCATTCTATCTATACCTCTTATAATCTTATAAACCTCCATCAGATCTCCCCCTCAGCCTCCACCACTCCAAAGAAAACAACCCCAGTTTGTCCAACCTCTTTTGATAGCACATGCCCACTAAACCAGGCAGCATCCTGGTAAACCTCTTCTGTACTCTTTCCAAAACCTCAACATCCTTCCTATAGTGGGGCGACCACAGCTGTATGCAATACTCCAGATGTAGCCTAAACAGAGTTTTATAAAGTTGCAACATTTCCTCGTGACTTTTTAACTCAATGCCTCAGCTAATAAAAGAAAGCTTTCCATAAGCTTTTTTAACCACCCTATCAACCTGTGCAGTCAACTCATGGAGCTATGAACTTGGGATCACAAGATCTCTCTGCTCAGCAACACTGTTGAGGTCTTGTCCTTAACAATGTACCTTCTCCTTGCATTTGCCCTATCAAAGTGCAACACCTCACATTTATCTGGGTAAAACTCCATCTGCCATATCTGCTAATAATCTATATTGCACTGTATTCTTTGGCAGTCTTCTACACCATCCAAAACTCCACCAATCTTGGTGTCATCTGCAAAAACCACCCATCTACATTTTCATCCAGGTCATTTATATATATATCACAAACAGCAGATGTCCCAGCACAGATTCCTGTGGAGCTCCACTAATTACAGAACTCCAGGTCAAAGAAGTCCCTTTGACCACTACCCTCTATCTTCTATGCATAAGCCAGTTCTGAATCAAAACAGCTAATTCACCACAGACCTCGTGCATCTTAATCTTCTGGATTAGCATCCCATGAGGGAATTTGTCAAATGCCTTACTAAATTCCATGTAGACAATATACACTGCACTCTCTCGTCACCTTGTCAAAAACAGTCAATCAAGTTGGTAAGGCACAACCTGCCACACACAAAACCATGCTGGCTTTCCCTAATTACTTCTGCATAAATATGACCTAAAATGTGATCAGATTTTCATGCAAGTCCTAAAACTAGATAAAAAGAACCCAATAAATAACATATTATACTTTTTCATTTATTTATTGAGAAAAATGATCCAAATTTACATGTATTTGTTGGAAAAAAGTATGTGAACCTTTGGAGTAATGCCTTCTACAAAAGCTATTTGGAGTCAGGTGTTAGAATCAATGAGATGAGATTGGAGGTGTGGGTTCGAGAGGCGCCCTCCCCTATAAAAGACACACAAAGTCAGGTTACTGACAGAGCCTGCTCTTCTCAAGAAAGATCTGTTTATGTGCATCACCTCTCGAACAACTTTCAGAGGATCTTAAAAGCAGTATTGTAGAGATGCATGAAGCTGAAAAAAGCTACAAAAACATTTCTAAAAACCTGAGTCTTCATCAGTTCACCATAAGATATATTGTCTACAAATGGAGGAAACTCAGTATTGCTGCTACTCTCCCTAGGAGTGGGCATCCTGCAAAGATCACACCAAGAGCACAATGTGCATTGCTGAAGGAGATGAAAAAGAACCCAAGGGTAACATCAAAAGACCTGCAGAAATCTCTAGAACTTGCTAAAGTCCCTGCTCATGTGTCTACTATAAGAAAAACACTGAACATGGAAGGACACCACGGAGGAAACCACTGCTCTTCAAAAAAAAACAACAACATTGTTCAATGTCTCAAGTTTATAATTTACTATTTGGATGTTCTACAACGCTACTTGGACAATGTTCTGTGGACAGATAGGAGAAAAGGTTGAACTTTTTGGCAGAAATGCACATTGCTATGTTTGGAGGGAAAAAGGCGCTGCACACCAGCACTCATCCCAACTGTGAAGCATGGTGGAAGGAGCATCATGGTTTGGGGCTGCTTTGCTGCCTCAGGGCCTGGACAGCTTGCAATTGTTGAGGGAACAATAATTTCAAAATTGTATCAAGACATTTTACAGGGGAACGTCAAGTAGCAGTCCGTCAGCTGAAGCTTATTAGAAGTTGGATAATGCAACAAGACAATAATCAGACAGACAAGGGTAAATCAACAATAGAATGGTATAAAAAGAAGAAAATAAGTGTTTTGGAATGGCCGAGTCAAATCCTGACCTTCTATCCTATAGAAATATTGTAGAAGGACCTGAAGCAGTTCATGCAAGGAAGCCCACCAACATTCCAGAGTTGAAGCAATTTTGTAAGGAGGAATGGCCTAAAATTCCTCCAAGCTGATGTGCAGGACCGATCAACGGTTACCAGAAACGTTTGGTTGAAGTTATTGCTGTACGGTTGGGGGGGGAGGGGGGGGTCACACCAGTTACTGAAAGCAAAAGTTCACATTTTTTCCGTAAATATATTTAATATTGTATCATTTTCCTCAATAAATAAGTGAACAAGTATAATGTTTTGTGTTATTTATTTAATTGGGTTCTCTTTATCTAGTTTTAGGATCTGCATAAAGATCTGATCACATTTTAGGTCATATTTATGCAGAAATAGAGAAAATTCTGCAGGGTTCACAATCTTTCTAGCACCACTGTAGGCCATGGGTTTCTAAATGCTCATGTATCCTATTCCTAAGAACTTTCTCCAGCTCTTTCCCTCAACTGGCGTGAGACTCACCAGTCTATAGTTCTCAGGATTTTCCCTTGTTCCTTTCTTAAAGCGAGGTACAACATTAACCACTTGCCAGTCCTCCAGGACTTCAGCTGTGGCTACAGAGGACACTGGTCAAGCACCCAGCAATTTCATCGCCTGCCTCCTTCAATAACCTGAAGTAAATCCCATCATGCCCTGGAGACTTGATCACCTTACTACCCATTAGGAGACCCAATGCTTACTCCTCCTTTACCTCTAAACACCCTTAACAATCAGCACTGATGTCCTTGGTCCATGCCCCAGAAAAGATGTTCCCAATTAAACTCTTCTTAGTTCCTGAATAATGCCCTGATAGTTTGCAATACTCCAATTTAAAACTATCCTGCAAGGATCATACCTATCCCTGTCTGTAGCTAACTGCTCACCCACTAAAAGGTCAGTCATCTGGCCAGGCTCATTACCCAACACCAGGTTCAGTACAGCTCCTCCTATCATTTGACAGTCCACATTTGATTTAATAAACCCTCCTGCATACAGTTAACAAATTATGCCCTATCTAAAGCCCTTGCACTAAGGAGATCCCAGTTTAAATTAGGGAAGTTGAAATTCCCCATGACAACAACCCTTTTTACACATTTCCTCAATCTGTTTACATATCTATTCCTCTATGTTCTGATGGCATTTGTTAGGGGGTGGGGGGTTAGTAGTACAATCCCATCAGTGTGATTGCACCCTTACTATTCCCGAGTTCTGCCCAAATGGATTCACTAATGGAGAGAGAAAAAAAATTGAGCCAACATCAGATGGATAATTTATCACCGAAATGGCTGGTTCCAATACATAGGGAGAAAAAAAAGTTATCTGAAGTTGGAGGAATCAATACTAAGTACAGAAACTGCCAAGTGCCCTGACAGAAGGAACTCCCGAAGATTGCAAAGGGCCTCCTTATAACAATGCAAAAGGCTGCAGAGAGATGGGTCAAAGTGCAAGAAGTGGAGAGTTGAAGAGACAGGCAACAGAAAAAAAATCAGGACTCCACAAAGTAAATCACTCAGTCTGCTCTGAGACCACATTGTGAACAGCAAATGCGGCACACTAGATTAGAAGTGAATCGCTACCTCACCTGGAAATACAGGAAGGGACAGGATGCAGCTAATGCAGTTACATGTTTGGCAGGGGATAGGACAGCTGACAGTAGAGTACGAAGACTTCAAAATATTATTAGGGAGGTGTGGGGGAATGCACAGCAGCTGATGGAAATTATGGAGGATTATCTTCAAGTGCAAAGGCTGGAAGGGTGGCTCAAATTTTAAAGTAAATTTATTATCAAAGTACATATATGTCACCACTAACTACCCTGAGATTCATTTCTTGCAGGCATTCACAATAGAACAAAGTAGTATAACAGAATCAATACAAAACTACACACAAAGACTGACAAACAACCAATGTGCAAAAAAAGACAAACTAGTCAAATACAAAAAAAAATAGAAATAGAAATAATAACAAGTACTAAATAAATAACACTGAGAACATGAGTTTTAGAGTCCTTGAAAGAGTTTCTATGGGTGTAGCCAACCGATCAAAATTCTATCCTGGCCGTGTTCAAGAGAGTAGGAGCAGATATGTAGGAAATAGCTAATGCAGTCAAGAGCCCTGCCGATTATGGTGGAGGGGAAGTCATGGATTGGGAAAACTTCTCAGTGTGGAAAGTCTCATTGTTGATGGCGGAACTGGGAGAAGGAAAAGTAACGTTAACAGAAAGCAGGTAAAAGAAATATAGTCATGACTGACTGGGCTTATGACAGATATTTGTGGCTGGCTTGTCTCCCAAGATTGAGGCAGAACTGAGAAAGGAAAGGGACAAGAGACTGAAGGTGAGTCAGGGTGAAAAATGGTGGCAAATATAATCAAATTTTTCAAGCTTTGTATAAATGTAGGAAGCAGCATCAATGCAGTCATTGACGTACTGGATAAAGAGTTGAGGAAAGGGTACAAGTGGAATTGAAACAAGGACTGTTCTATGTACCTCATAAAAGACAAGTATAGCTTGGGCCCATAGCTACACTTTTGATATGAAGTAAATGAATTAATATTAAGAAGTTGCTCAATGTGAGAAAGATAAGCTAGGTGAATGAATGTGATTGTGATCTCCATCGTGGGCACTAGCCTCCCCCGCGTTGAAGACATCTTCAAAAGGCGATGCCTCAAAAAAGCAGCATCCATCATAAAGGACCCCATCACCCAGGATATGCCCTCTTCTCATTGCTACAAACAGAGAGGTGGTACAGGAGCCTGAAGAGACACATTCAACATTTTAGGAACAGTTTCAACCCCTCTTCTATCAGATTTCTGAACAGATTAGAACTAACCCATGAATACTACCTCATTATTTTTGCTCTCTTTTTGCGCTTATTTAATTTTTTAATATACATTTTATTACTATTGATAGCATTTTTATGCATTGCACTGTACTTCTGCCGCCAAACAACAATTTTCATGATCAATGTCAGTGACATTAAACCTGATTCTAATTTTAGTGGAGGATAGTTGGTTGAACCTCTGTTCGAGGAGAAGGCAGGAGAATAGGATTGAGGGATAATATATCAGACATGATCGAATGGCGGAGCAGATTCAATGGGCCAGTTGGCCTAATTCTGCTCCTATGTCTTATGATACAAATGAAGAGTCCACACACCCTCCTGATGAGGGATAAAGATGTAGAGGGATTGTTCATGCATAAAACTAGGAAACTATCAAAATGACAAGGTACCACAGATGTCACTGGGAAGGAAAAAAGGGTAAAAGTACTAAGTTTAATGGAGCAAGAGTAAGCTGAAACAGCTTGTCGGCCCATAGACTTCTGCTTGTGGATCGTGGACAGAAGACACAAGGCCACAGGAGAATTGTGCACCTCAAAGTCAGAAGGTGAGGAGGAAAGACCTTCAAGAAGATAAAGTCTGATGAACTGGGAGATAACACCCTGATGCTTTATGTCAGAGGGTAATTCAAGGGTTCATAAACAGTGAGTATCGAGTGATAATAATCATAAATCTTAAAAAAGCAAAAATGACTGGCTACATTGAAAAGATAGGCATATTTGATTGCACAAGAGATATCTGGATATTGTGTACTGAGTGAAGTGAGCACCATTTTAAAGCAAATGAAATGGCCAGTAAAAAGCAAGCGCTAGTCTGCAGAATGCATTCAGTGGGGAAGCATACAGTTTGCTTAGAAGTTCAACTGCTCCAACCAAACCAGCCAAAATGAGCTTTGCTAATATCATGAACGTAATGCAGGAACATTTAGATCCCGAACACTTTAGGTTTCATAAGCACAATCAAGAGGAAAGGGAGTCTATTTCAGCATACATGGCAGAATTGAAGAAGTTGTCTGAGCATTTTAAGTTCAGTGATGAGCTTAATGATGCACTGAGAGATCATAAGGTTTGTGGAATATTAAAAGGAAGCATTCAAAAAAGGTTCCAAACTGAAGTACAACACACAGTTAAAAATCGCTTTATTATGGAAACTGCAGACACAGATGCAATTGAGTTACAGTCAGGGATGAAACTGAGTGTGAACAAAACTGCAACATCTAACAGAAACCTGCCTGGCTGAACAAACTGTGTTACCGTTGTGGCAGGGGCTCGCATACATCAGATCAAAGCAGGTTTAAAGGTGAAACTTGCAGAAAATGCAGCAAATTAGGACACATACAAAGAGATAAAGATTTAAAAGTCAACTCCAGTTGCAAAAAGAGCACCAATCTGCATGATGTTGACAAAGAATCTGATAATGTTAAGAGTGACAACAAACTGAATAGCATTGAGATTTATAATGTGAAAACTAACAAGCAATATAGCTTACCCCAGAAGTGAATGGCAAATTAATGAAAATGGAATTGAACACTGGCTTGGCTGTTACAGTCTTTCCACAAAAAGTTTAAATGATATTTCAAAGATGCAACTAAGATATTCTGAAGAAAAGATAACTCCTGTGTGAATGACATTCGTAACTGTGAAATATAACAACCAATAAGCCTCATTTGATTTGTATATGGTACAAATTGGGGATGGGGGCACCATTTTGGGGATGTAAGTGGCTGAGACAACTACAAATTGATTGGAGCTCCATCCTCTGCTTGCATGCCACATCCCCTAATAGAGCAACTGAAAGTGAATTAGGAAACGTACTGGATGATGTCACATCAGTATTCAAGGATGGCACTGGAAAACTCAAACATATCCATGGTAAAATACTATTAACTGAAAATGCCACATCCAAGTTTTGCAAAGCCCTTCCAATTCCTTATACCATCCATGATAAAGTAGCCAGTGAGCTAGATCGCACAGAGGCTGGAAGAATTCTTTCCAAGGTTAAGTGGAGACCATGGGCAACACCAGTGGTCCCAGTAGCCATGAAGAATGGGTCTGTCAAGATCTGTGGTGATCATAAAGTCACCATCAACCCAGTACTGAAGATACATCTCTCTGCCCAGGATAGAAGCTATATTTGCAAACCTTTCTGGAGGGAAACACTTCAACGAACTGCACTTAGCTGAGGCCTTCCTACAGGTAGAGATAGAAGAACAGTCCAAATTGTTGCTTTCCATATATACTCACTAAAAGCTTTATCGCTATAATAGGCTTATTCTTGGAGTAGCATTTGCACCTGCACTCTGGCAGAAAGCTATGGACCAGGTGTTACAAGGCTGCCCAGACACTCAGTGTTACCTGCATGACATCTTTGTTACAGGAAGGATGACAGGGAACATCTCCAAAATCTCAAGACAATGTTGAAAAGATTAGAAGATTATAGGCTCACAGCACGACGCGTGTGAATTCTTTAAACTAAGCATCACTTACTGTGGTCACACCATGGATGTACAAGCATTACACAAGTGTGTGAGAAAATTCAAGCAGTGGTGGATGCTTCAAGGCCAAAGGACATGTCACAGCTGCAGTCTTTTATAGGATTTCTCAATTACTATAACAGGTCCCTGGCAAACCTAGCTACTTTGCTCCACCCCTTGAACTCATTACTACTGATTGGAAAGAAATGGCAATACACAAAGCAATGCGAGGTGGCTTTCCAAAAGACAAAGGAAATGGTGACCTCAACACTGTCCTCACTCATTAATGATCCACACCGTCCAGTGAAGCTTGCCTGTGACACCTCGCCTTATGGAAGAGTAGTCCTGTCACGTGTTATGAGTGATGGAAGTGAATATCCCATAGCCTTTGCATCATATTCCCTGACCACTGTAGAGAAAAAATAGGCACATATTGACAGAGGCCTTGAGTCTGGTTTGGGGTACAAAATATTTCAACCAGTACTTGTATGGGAGAGGGCTTATCCTTATTAGTAATCATCAACCACTACTGTCCACTTTCAATTCTCAGAAGGGTATTCCACTAACAGCAGCAGCACTAATGCAGAAATGGGCTATTTCTTGGAGGACACAATTATAAGATCAAATACAAGAGGACAACTAATCATGGAAATGTTGATGGATTGTCCCAATTACCCTTGGAAAAGGAAATAACTGAAAGTTTACAAAAGAGGACACTCTTCTTGACTTTTTTCCCTAATGCATATCGGAAGTTTCCATATTACAGCAGAGACAATCCAAAGCGAAAGCAGAAAAGACCTCACACTGACTCAGGTCTACATAGCCATCCAAAATGGCTGCAATGTGCAACAGAAACCTCAGTTCCCCATTTTTACCAGCGCCGGGATGAACTTGCCCTTGACGGGAGTTGCCTTATGTGGGGACTACAAGTTGTTGTACCACCCAAGCTAAGAGCTAAAGTGTTGAAGGAACTACATGCCAGTCATCTAGCCGTGGTCAAAATGAAAGCACTGGCTTGAAGCCTTGTCTAATGGCCTAGGATAAATCAGGAGATCAAGCAGCTTGCCATGCACTGTTCAGGATGCCAACATGTCCAAAAGATGCTCAGAGCAGGGCCTCTCCATCCCTGGGAATGGACGGCATTGTCCTGGCAGAGGATTAATGTGGATTTTGCCAGACTATTCATGGGCTCGCATTTCTTGGTAGTAGTGGATGCAGCTACAAACTTCCAGAAATGATCCCAATAGCCTCGTACACTGTTGATGTGTTGAGAAGCCTCTTCTCAAGGACAGGTGTTCCAGAACATTTTAGACAATGATAATGGACCACAGTTTGTTGTAGAACAATTTTAATTATTCTTGAAAATGAATAGATTAGGACAAACTACATCTGCACTCTACCACCCAGATACAAATGGTTTGGCAAAAAGGTTTGTCCAGAGTCTAAAGAACGCACTGCAAGCAGTGTCAGCAAAATACATGACACTAACATTGAATCAGAAACTCACCAATTTCCTCCTTGCTTATCACAATGCAGCACATTCCACAACTCAATAGCTATACTGTTCCTAACTCAACCACCAGAGGAGGCCACAGAACCTCAGATTGTTTCATGAGTGTCACATGTCAAGCAGAGTGGCCACTGCGCCCCCCCCCCAAAAAAAAAATCAGGGAAGACATTATCCCACAAGTAAAAAATCCTCCACAGTGATTAATTCTCTAAGCCTGAACGGGACAATTTAAAATTTACTGTGCTGTGGATGTTTACAATTTAATATTTCAGTAAAATTTCAGTAATATTTTAAATATATTGTTTGAGAATTCTTTATTTGTTTATATATTACGGGTAATATGCATATAAGTACGTGAATGGTATACATCATCATGCCACCCATGCCAGGTGTGCGCACTTAATTAAAATAAAAATGTAATTTACGCGCCTCTTGGGCTCCCTTGTTTTTCCTTTCAAATAGTTTTATGTTTTGGATTTATAAAACATTACAAAAACACTCAGTAAAAGTACATTTGCACATTCATACATACATGTTTGTAGATAAATTAAGAAAAAAGAAATCATACTTCTGAACCAGCAGAGGTCGCTTCTTTGGGATCTGATTCCACTTGTGAATGACTTGGATTCCAATTCCTCTTGCAGATGCAGGCTATTTAAAAAAAAGACAACACAAGAGCAGAGAAAGGCCATCAGGACGCCAATAGATCATTACTTCAGTCACGTTTCTCACAGTAAGTTGACAAGTTCCATGCTAACAGGATTGGTTATTGATGTGAATCATGACAAAGACAACAGCAATAAAACTCTCAGCAAGTCATGAACCTCTGGTTTACAAAACACAAAGACAGTAAAATTGAAGGATCACAAATATAACGTAGAGGTTAGCTTAGTGCCATTACAGTATCAATGACATGGGTTCAATTCCGCTGCTGTTTGTAAAGAGGTTGTATCTTCTCCCCATGATTGCATGGGTTATCTCCGAGTGTTCCAGTTTCCTCCCACATGCCAAAGACCCATGGGTTGGTAGGTTAATTGGTCACATGCGTATAATTGGGTAGCACGGGCTTGTTGGGCTAAAAGCCGGTTGCATGCTGCACCTCAAAATAAAATAAAGGTACTTCATTACAGGCTGGGGTTTACAGGGCTCTGTATGATCTATTTTTGCATCTTGGATGCAATTCATGTGGAAGAAATGAACAGTGAAGGAGCACCAAAAATATAGCCCAGTAACAAACTACAGGGCAGGAACAGGACTTTCAACCAGATTTTCAAGTCAAGTCACTTTTTATTGTCATTTCGACAATACAGTACAGTACACAGTAAAATCAAGACAATGTTTTTCAGGACCATGGTGCTACATGAAACAACACAAAAACTACACTGAACTACGTAAAACAACACAAAAACTACACTAGACTACAGACCTATCCAGGACTGCATAATGTGCACAAAACAGTGCAGGCATACAATAAATAATAAACAAGACAATAGGCACAGTAGAGGGCAGTAGGTTGGTGTCAGTCCAGGCTCTGGGTATTGAGAAGTCTGAAGGCTTGGGGGAAGAAACTGTTACATAGTCTGGTCGTGAGAGCCTGAAAGCTTCGGTGCCTTTTGCCAGATGGCAGGAGGGAGAAGAGTTTGTATGAGAGGTGCATGGGGTCCTTCATAATGCTATTTGCTTTACGGATGCGGCGTGTGGTGTAAATGTCTGTAATGGCAGGAAGAGCGACCCCGATGATCTTCTCAGCTGACCTTGCTATCCGCTGCAGGATCTTGCGATCTGATATGGTGCAATTTCCGAACTAGGCAATGATACAGCTGCTCAAGATGTTCTCAATACCACCTCTGTAGAATGTGGTGAGGAATTGGGGGGGGGGGGGGGGGAATGGACTTTTCTCAGCCTTCGCAGAAAGTAGAGACGCTACTGGGCTTTCTTTGCTATGGAGCTGGTGTTGAGGGACCAGGTGAGATTCTCCGCCAGGTGACCACCAAGAAATTTGGTGCTTTTAACGATCTCTACGGAGGAGTCGTCGATGTTCAGCAGGGAGTGGTCGCTCCGTGTCTTCCTGAAGTCAACAACCATCTCTTTTGCTTTGTTCACATTCAGAGACAGGTTGTTGGCTCTGCACCAGTCCGTTAGCCACAGCACCTCCTCTCTGTATGCTGGCTCATCGTTCTTGCTGATGAGACCCACACGGCTGTGTCATCGGTGAACTTGATGATGTGGTTCGAGCTGCTTCCAATCCAGACTGACTGAGGTCTCCCAGTCAGGAAGTCTAAGATCCAGTTGCAGAGGGAGGTATTCAGGCCCAGTAGGCTCAGCTTTCCAATCAGTTTCTGAGGAATGATTGTGTTGAATGCTGAACTGAAGTCTATGAACAGCATTCGAATGTACATGTCTTTTTTGTCCAGGTGCGTTAGGGCCAGGTGGAGGGTGGTGGCGATGGCATCGTCTGTTGAACGGTTGGGACGGTACATGAACTGCAGGAGGTCCAGTGAGGGCGGCAGCAGGGTCTTGATGTGCCTCATGACGAGCCTCTCGAAACACTTCATGATGATGGATGTGAGTGCAACGGGACGGTAGTTGTTGAGGCAGGACACTGAAGACTTCTTCGGCACGGGGACGATGGTGGCGGCCTTGAAGCACGTAGGAAAGATGGCACTGCTCGGGGAGATGTCGAAGATGTCAGTGATGTCAGTTTGCTGTAAATGTACCATTTGGACTCCAAGTTTACAGTAGTCCAGCCTCTCATCTAAAAGGGGGTTCTATTTAGCCAGAGCACAGATAAACCACAATGTCTTGAAGTGAAAAATGTGCAATTTTCAAAACAACTAACACACACAAAATGTTGGAGGAATTCAGCAAGTCAGACAGCATCTATGGAAAAGAACAAAGAGTCTATGTTTCAGATCAAGACTGTTCATCGGGACTTTAAGATTCTTGACTTGAAACGTTGACTCTTTATTCCTCTCCGTAGATGCTGCCTGACTTGCTGAGTCCCTCCAGTATCTTGTGTACCTTGCTCTGGATTTCCAGCATTTGCAGATCTCATGGTTATGATTTGCAGAATATAAGTATTCAATGCTTGTTTTCAGGAGCATAAAAAAAATTCCAATGAATTTAATTGGAGGATGTACAATGCATATTCCTGTATCTTGCTCAAACATCTTCAATCAACTTTGGTGCAGGAAAAAAAATTATGCATATTTCTCACACTGTACTTCAAAATATAGTTAATGGTTGTAAAGATCATGGAGAGGTAAACTGGCAAAGTACCCAACAAATATTTTTGCTAACCAACAGGTATGCAAAGAAAAAGCAAGGAAATGAAACTTGGCTGCAGGGTTAAACCTGACCTCAGACAATGGAAGGCTAGAATGGAGGGCCCGGACAATATCCTTCTGTTTTAGCCACCAACTTAATCATTTGGCTCAACTAATCTGTGTTCGTGGTTTGCAATAGGGATCCACTGTACGACACTCCTAATTTTTCTTCCCAGAGTCTATTTAAGTGTACAAACAATGCTTTTTTTTGCTATCTCATCTGCTTCTAACTTTCAAAAGTTTCAAAATTAAAGATCATAAATTGCTAAGTAAAATGGTTCCCATCTTCATTCTAGTTCTTCTGTGGATCTTAGGTTAACTGGTAGCGACTTACTGGTTTGATGATCCATTTCTGTTTGGTAGAGCCCTCTGCCCAGACATTCTTCAGCAGTTTGATGTCATGAGGGAGGATGAAGGATTGTGGAAAAAAGTTGAACTCTGCTTTCCCAAATCGTACCTGCATTTTCAGTAAGTTACGCCACAGGCGATCCTTTCGCCCGATTTGAAATGATCCTGGAAAGTGATTCAGCTGGAAGGAAAAGTAAATACAGCAGTCTGAGAACACACACAAAATGCTGGAGGGACTCCTCAGGTCAGGCGGCATCTATAGGGAGGACTGAACAGTCGATATTTCAGACTGAGATCCTTCACCAGAACTCAAAAGGAAGGCGAAAGCCAGAATAGGGTAGAAAGAGGGGAAGGAGTACAAGCTGGCATGTGATAGATGAGTCCAGGCGATGAGGTAGGTGGGTGGGTAGGGGAGGTGGGATGAAGTGAGAAGCTGGAGGTGATTAGAGGAAGAGGTAAAAAGCCATCAATAAATGACACTACTAGTGTCTTAAACCATCTGGGTTCAAACTTGGGTCACTTATTGATGCAAACACGAGAAAATCTGCAGAAGATGGAAATTCAAGCAACACACACAAAATGCTGGTGAATGCAGCAGGCCAGGCAGCATCTATAGGAAGAAGTACAGTTGACATTTCAGGCCAAGACCCTTTGTCAGAACTAACTGAAAGAAGAGATAGTAAGAGATTTGAAAGTGAGAGGGGGAGGAGGAGATCTGATATGATAGGAGAAGGCAGGAGGGGGAGGGAAGAAGCTAAGAGCTGGAAAGTAGATTGGCAAAAGGGATGCAGAGTTGGAGAAGGGGGAGGATCATGGGACAGGAGGCCAAGGGAGAAAAAGGGGGAGAGGAGCCCACAGGAAGATGGAGAGCAGGCAAGCAGTGATTGTGACAGGGGCAGAGAGAGAAGGAAAAAAAAAGGGGGGAATAAAAATAAATAAGGGATGGGGTAAGAAGGGGAGGGGGGCATTAACAGAAGTTAAAGAAATCAATGTTCATGCCATCAGGTTGGAGGCTACCCAGACAAAATATAAGGTGTTGTTCCTTCAACCTGAGTGTGGCTTCATCTTGACAGTACAGGAGGCCATGGATTGACATATCAGAATGGGAATGGGACATGGAATTAAAATGTGTGGCCACTGGGAGATCCTGCTTTCTCTGGCGGACAAAGCGTAGGTGTTCAGCAAAGCGGTCTCCCAGTCTGCGTCGGGTCTCACCAATATATAGAAGGCCGCACCGGGAGCACCAGACGCAGTATATCACCCAGCCGACTCACAGGTGAAGTGTTGCCTCACCTGCAAGGACTGTCTGGGGCCCTGAATGGTAGTGAGGGAGGAAGTGCAAGGGCAGGTGTAACACTTGTTCCGCTTACAAGGATAAGTGCTGGGAGGGAGATTGGTGGGAAGGGATGGGGGAATGAATGGACAAGGATGTCACATAGGGAGCGATCCCTGTGGAAAGCAGAAAGGGTGGGGGGAGAGGGAAAGATGTACTTGGTGGTGGGATCCTGTTGGAGGTGGCAAATGTTACGGAGAATTATGTGTTGGACCCAAAGGCTGGTGGAGTGGTAGGTGAGGACAAGGGGAACCCTATCCCTAGTGGGGTGGCAGGAGGATGGGGTGAGAGCAGATGTGCGTGAAATGGGAGAGATGTGTTTGAGAGCAGAATTGATGGTGGAGGAAGGGAATCCCCTTTCTTTAAAAAAGGAAGACATCTCCTTCGTCCTGGAATGAAAAGCCTCATCCTGAGAGCAGATGCAGTAGAGACGGAGGAATTGTGAGAAGGAGATGGCATTTTTGCAAGGGACAGGGTGGGAAGAGGAATAGTCCAGGTAACTGTGAGAGTCCGTAGGCTTACAGTAGATATCAGTAGATAAGCTGTCTCCAGAGATAGAGACAGAAAGATCAAGAAAGGGGAGGGAGGTGTCGGAAATGGACCAGGTAAACTTGAGAGCAGGGTGAAAGTTGGAGGCAAAGTTAATGAAGTCAACGAGCTCAGCGTGCATGCAGGAAGCAACGCCAATGCAGTCATCGATGTAGCGAAGGAAAAGTGGGGGGGACGGATACCAGTATAGGCTTGGAATATGGACTGTTCCACAAAGCCAACAAAAAGTCAGGCATAGCTGGGGCCCATACAGGTGCCCATGGCTACACCTATAGTTTGAGGGAAGTGGGAAGAGCCAAAGGAGAAATTATTAAGAGTAAGGACCAATTCCGCTAGACGAAGGAGAGCGGTGGTAGAGGGGAACTGGTTAGGTCTGGAATCCAAAAAGAAATGGAGAGCTTTGAGACCTTCCTTTGGAGGATGGAGGTATACAGGGACTGGACATCCACGGTGAAAATAAGGCGGTAAGGGCCAGGGAACCTAAAATCATCAAAAATCATTGGTTTTTTACTATTGAAATACAAGCAGAAATGCTGGAAATACTCAGCAGGTCAAGTAGCATCTGAGTTTGTCTCTATTATTAATGGGCATTTTCTTGCTTTTTATGTCAATTAGTCATACAACAGCAAACAGGCCCTGCAGTCCAACTGGTCCATTCAAGCTATTCCCATTTATAAGCTCTCCATATAACCTTCTAAACCTTTCCAATTCATGTACTTGTCCAACTATCTTTTAAACATTATTCATGTACCTGCCTCAGCCACTTTCCCTGGCAGCTGATTCCACATAGATCCTTTGTGTGTATTTTTTTTTAAAAAAGCACTGTCCCTCAAATTCTAATACTTTTATTATCCTCTCACCTTCTAACTTTCCCCTCTAGTTTTTGATACACCAGCTCTAAGAAATAAAGTCCTAGCCTGTTCAGCCTCTCCCTTTAATTCAGACTCTTAAGTCCTGGCAGCATTCTTGTAAGTCTTTTCTGCACCCTTTGCAGTTTTATAACATCATTCTAATAGCAGGCTGATCAAAACTGAACACAATACTTTCCAAGTGCAGCCTCAGCCAGGGAGTGGAGATTACACATAGAGGTCAGATTTAGATAAACAGATTGTAGAAGAAAGAACATCAGGTTCTCAAGTTCCAATCGCTTACCTTCTGATACTCCCGGAGAGTTTTGAAAAGTGGTGACTTCATATGGTGTCCCCAGCAACCCAACCAATCGTATGATCCTGAAATGCACACACATCAAACTTTCAACTCAGAGAGGGTGGTTTCTCTATCTCCCTTTTCATGCCATCCCATCACATGCAAACTTATCCAGCAATTTCACGACCTGAAGGCCATTTGTTATGTTTGAACCCATCTGTGTACAGGAGAACATCGCAGGACAATGTGATATACACATAACGGCCACTCTATTAGGTACACCTGCTTGTTAATGCAGGTATCTAATCAACTAATCATGTGGTAGCAACTCAATGAATAAAAGCATGCAGATATGGTGAAAAAGTGCAGTTATTGTTCAGAATGAGGAAGAAATGTGATCAAAGTGACTTTGACCATGGAATGATTGTTGGTGTCAGAGGGGGTGGTTTGAGTATCTCAGAAACGTGGGATTTTCATGCACAACAGTCTCTAGAGTTTACAGATAATGACACTAAAAACAAAAGACATCCAGTGAGTGGCAATTCTGTGGGTGAAAGTGCTCTGTTAATGAGAGAGGTCGGAGGAAAATGGCCAGAC